>NC_057795.1:535393629-535418260 GCF_018294505.1 Triticum aestivum
ATGAAGAAAAGGTGCCACGGACAGGCACCAAATAACAAGCATGATGGGTCGAATGCATGGCCCGAAGATAAATGCAAAAAGGGGTACACGCCACTGGGTCTGACCCGAGCGACTTGGGGATGATGCATCCCGAGGGGCGCCCCCAACAAAGTAAGCTAAAAACACGAGCAAAAGGGATACGCGCCGCAGGGACGGACCCACGATGCCTGGGAATGATGCAGCCCTGAGGGCGCTCCCAGCTGGAAACGAAACTTGAAAGATGTCACCTGATAGTGTTGACGATGAAGGGGTGTTGAAGTAGCAGGCGCGGTGGGCTGCGGGAGCCGATCTTCACGAGCCCCCAGGCCCAGGAGCCTCGGGAGGCTCTGGAGGCGATGGTGGCTCCTCGCGGACCATCTCCATCTCCGCCAGGGTTGCGAAATGCCTGACCTCTTGAGCCTCCAGGATGCCCCTCATGAGGCGCTGGTACGTGGCGGCCGCGTTCGGCAAGCCATAAGGCATGCGAACATAGCTGTGGGGTGGACCTTCGCAGCGCCCCACTTGCGAGGGCCAGAGGCGCTCCTGAGATGCGGCTTGGTTGAGCCCTGGTATGTCGATGCGGACGCGCAGCCCACCATCCTCGCCTGGATGGGGGGACATAATGGTTAAGTGGCGGCTGCCTCTCATGACTCTTGACTCATGTAGCTCCTGAATGGCCTTGCTGACGAACTCCTGAGGGTTTGGTCCTCCTTGCCTTGCTCCTTCTTGAGGTAAACGTGCTTCGAAACACCCCTCCAAGTGGTGCCCAAGCGCCTCCCTCGTGACCTTGGCGAGGTCGGCGGCCCTCCAGGGGAGAGCCCCCGAGCCCTGCCTAAGGAGGGCGCCGGGCGCGCTTCCCTATGCGATGGAAGGAGGTTCCCCCTAGGAAGGCGCGGGCCCTGAGGGGCCTGCCTCCTGAGGGGCCGGGCCGGACGATGTCTTCTTCTTCTTGGGGGCGGTCTCGGGAAGCCTCCTGCTTCCGCGATCCGGGTCTTCCAGTGATGCGGCCTGAAAGGCTCATTCCAGGGAGCACACCTCGCCTTTCTCTTCTCAGGGCACCGTGATGACTCCGCCTCTTCCTGGCATCTTGAGGATGTTGTAGCCATGGTGGGTTACAGCCATGAACTTGGCCAGCGCTGGGTACCCAAGGATGGTGTTGTACGGCAGGCGAATGTGGGCAACGTCGAAGTCGATGAGCTCGGTGCGGTAGTTGTCGCGTGCCCCGAAGGTGACAGGGAGGCGGACCTGCCCAATCGGGGCCATGGAGCCGTCGGTGACTCCGGAGAAAGGCTTGGTTGGCTGAAGCTGATTGTAGGTCACCTGGAGATTGTTGAATGTTTCCACGGACAGGACGTTGAGCCCTGCCCCGCCATCGATTAGGGTCCTCGTGACTAGCACGTTGATGATGATTAGGGAACAAAGCATTGGGAGGACTCCGGCTGTGGCCGCGCACTTGAGCTGATCCGCCGAGCTAAGCATGATGGTGCACGCCGACCACCTGAGAGGGCGCGTGGCCTCGAGCTTGGAGAGGACTGCATTTACCTCGCGGGCGAACTGCTTGAAGATGCGTTGAGAGGCTGGGGCTTGAGCTCCGCCTAGGATGCAGGCGATCACACGTGGCTCCTGGAAGCCCCCAGCCCCCTCGTCCTGATGACAGTCCTCATTTCTCCCTGGCTGCGGCGGTAGTGGAGGGACGCCTGCGTTGCCCTGCGGGCGATCCTCGAGAGGCTGATCCCTCCAGTCTCCCTCGCGAGGCAGGTTATGCCAGCGATCCTCGCGAGGTTGGTCGCGCCACCCTTGGCGAGGGCAGCGGTCTTCCTAGCATCCTGCGTTCCTTCCTCCTCCTCGGATGTGGCCCCGGTCGCTGCGGTTGGGGCGTCAGCCGATCCTTCCTTCACACACGGCTCGGAGCTCTTGGCATTCATTGGTGTTGTGGGTGTGGAGTTCGTGGTACACGCAGTACCGACTGCCCTTGGAAGATTTAGGCTGATCTCTGCCCCGCTTGGTGTCTGGTTCTGCCGCGAGCATGGCAGCCCCCTTGCGCTTAACATCCTCGGCCTTGGGTTTCTTCTCTTCTGGGTCTGCGGCAGGCAGCTTGAGAAGGGAGCACTACTAGGGAAAACGTTATACACAGAAATTTAGCAACAGCGCGGGTCAAAAAAGCGTGCTAGTGCTATATAGCAGTAGCGATCTAAGAAAAACCGTGTTACAGGTACAAACTTAGGAGTAGCGCTTGTGGGCGAGAAAGCGCTACTACTAATATTCCCATTGGCAGAATGGTAGGCTACGCATAGCAGTAGCGGGCTTCGAAGAAACGCACTACCGCTAGAGCATAATTAGCAGCGCGTTTCCTCGGAAGAGCGCTACTACTAACGGAAATAACATAAGATGAAAAACAAATAGAAAAGTAAATGAAAATTAAAGAAATAGAAAAAGGAGAAAGGGAAAAATAAAATGTAAAGCAAAATAAACGAAAAAGTGAAAAATTGGAGGAAGGCATAGCAGCAGGGTTTGTTTGTAAGAGGCTCTATAGCTAACGTAGCTGCAGCGCGTGTCATAGACCCCCTCTATAGAAACAGAAAAGGAAATTAAAAAAGGAAGAAATTTACATAGCTATAGCAGCAGCGCGTTTTGCAGAAACCACTATAGCTATCTTAGCTATAGCGCATTTTCCGAAACGCACTACCGCTAAGTTTAACTTAGCCAAAAAACCGTTCCCCCCGGCCTGGCCACCACTTCTCCCCCAAATCCCTCAACCCACCCCGCGCGCCACCGTATCCCCGATTCACCGTCGCCCCACTTTGCCGCCGCCGCCGACGCCACCAGAGCCGTGCGCCGTCGACGACACCAGAGCCGCCCCCAACGCCACGGAGCCGCGTGGCCTCGTCAACGCCACCAGAGCCGCCGTCGACGCCACCTTCCTCGCCATCACCGGAGACGCCCCTGCCTCCCTCGCCGTCACCGGAGACGCCCCTGCCTCCCTTGCCACCACTGCCTCCGTCGCCACCACTGGAGCCATCATCTGTAAGCCCCCACCCCTCCTCTCTCTCTCATGCATAGGTTAGCCAGTTTAATTAGGTTAATTATCTAGGTTAGGGCAAAAATTTAGTTAGGGCATTGACAGAGAAGTAGTTAGGTTAACTAGTTTAATTAGGTTAATTATCTAGGTTAGTGCAAAAACTTAGTTAGGGCTTTGACTGAGAACTAGTCAGGTTAACTAGTTTAATTAGGTTAATTATCCATGTTAATTAGTGCAAAAATTTATTTTAGGCTTTGACAGAGAACTAGCTGCGTTAACTAGTTTAATTAGGGTTAATTATCTAGGTAAACTAGATTAACTAACTAGGTTAAATAGGTAGGTTAATTAGGTTTGTTGGATTAACAAGCTAGGTTAAGTAGATTGGCAAAGGTTTTTGATTTTTGAAAAGACCACTATTTTTCAAGGAAAAGAATTTAGGAAAATTTTATTTTTCATTGAAGTGGTCATGTTATATCTTTTCATTGAAGTTGTTCGATTGTGCCCAAGTGGCTTTATTGTTTCCAGGGAATGATGCTGAGTGGCCTATGTTTTGCCGGAATGTTGATTCATTTCTGTTCTGGCAAATTTCAGGTTCTCGATTTGTCCACTTTTTAGCAAAGGTCATGCCGAAATTTCCCATGAATTTCGGCATGACTTGTGCTACAAACTAGGACATATCGAGTGCCCGGGATTTGCCGCACCAGGAAGGAGTCAACATTCCTGCAAAACAATTGTCCTTTTTTATGTTATTATTCATTTTATTAGGTCTAGAATTAATTGACTAGATTTAATCATAGGAAACATGGCTAGCAACATTGAAGGACAGGGTTCTGGTGATTGCGACGATGTCTACCGGGCGGCAGACGAATTTTTTAGCCTTACCGACGATCAACAGATGTTGTTGCTGGGCCCACCGGTGGCATCGGGGACTGAGACCGACACGCAGACCGGTGCTGAGACCGACACGCAGACCGGTGCTGAGACTGAGACCGGCGCTGAGATTCAGACCGGCATCAAGACCGGCGCTGAGACCGGTGCTGCCTCGGAGAGCGGAGCCGGTGTAGAACCGAAAGCAAAGAGGCAACGGGTTCCTAACAAACTCAGGACTACTAGACTGGTGGTCATGGAGGTGGACAACGTCAATTTTGAGCCAAAGGCAGTCGAGGAAGCGCGCGCGTGCTACGGCAATCAAATAGGCTGCATCATACGGACAACCGCCACCATCAATGATGAGAATCTAAAGAAGGTAGAAAATATGAGGAGATCCCTCCTAAAGAAGTTTTACCAAATATTCTTGTTCCCGGGCCGGAATGAGAAGGATTATGAAGATCCAGACAAGGACCCGGCAATGAAGAAGATAAACAAACACGCCATGACCAAGTTTAGCAACGCGTTGGCCGCCTGGAAAAATCGAGTGAAAGCAAAGATCAACGACGGGGAACCCTACTCCGAGATTGTAAAGGAAAGTCCGACAATCACGGAAGATCAGTTTCAAATATTCAAGGAGGCTTGCGAGGCCGAAGCTGCCAAAGAAAAGTCTAAGTACATGAAGGGGCTTCAAAAGAGGTACATTGGGACCCACCACCTCGGAAGCCGTGGTTACGGCGGAAAGAGGTCCAAATGGGCCAAGGATGACGCGGAAGCCGCGAGTCTGGGCATCCCAGACCTCTTGGCGGATTTCACCGTCCCGCAGGAGCGTGACGTCCTTAGGGCCCGCCACTGTTGGGACCCAATGAAGAAGGTTTATGAGACAACACCGGTCATTACGAAGTTCATGAGACTGCTGGTAATTTTAGTTTCTGATCAATTCGACTGCACACGTTAGTCATATTTGTAAACGATCCTTGTGCCTTTTGCAGAGAGAGCAGCACCGGATTGCGGCCGAAAGCGAGTCGCCGTCTGAGGCATTGGCGAGGCCCAAGTGGGACACTCCATTCAACCGGGCGTTGAACATATTGAAACAACAACCGGCGAATACTCGACCGTCGTATGGACGCGTGCATGGTGTCGGAGACGGCGCCACGTGGAAGAAGTACTACCGTGAGACCACGGAGGAGAAAAAGGAAAGACGAAGGTTAACTGAAGAAAGCATCGACAAGAAGGTTGAGATTGCGGTTGAGAAGAAATCATCTCAGACAGTCGCAACAGCGGTAGCTGCCGCAAAACAGGCGATTGCAGATATATCTACTTCCTTGGTGACGGGCGTTCACACTTGGACAAGGTAAAATCCAAAAAAAATGCAGAGGACTTTCCCCTTGCTGACTTCTTGGCAGCACATGCTCCCGCACCGGCTCCCGCACCTGCTCCCGCACTGGCTCCCGCACCGGCTCCCGCACCGGCTGCCGCACCGAACGTGCTCGGTGGTGCCTCCTCTTTGGTTGAGCTCGACGCCCTCACGGTATCTGCCACACCGGCCCCCTTCAATATAAATGTATAATCTCCCGTTTTCGTTGCCTTTCAGATGTCTCACGTCGCAGACTTTTCTTTGCAGGCCGAGGAAACCCCATACACCATATTGTACACCATCGGTGAACAGAAGGTGGACGTGGGGAAGGGGACGATAATGGAGCCGAAGGAACCATTGTTCCACAGCCGGTCGATCCCCCCGGACGTCTTCAAGGTTTCCGTGGCCAGTGTCAAACCGGGCCACGAGAATTTGCCTCCTCTAATACTAGTGGGGGATGACGACGAGACCCTGCGGCGGCTTGGTGATTGTTGCAATGGGTGGGTCCTGTTGTGGCCAAAGAGTCTGCTTCGTCTGGAGGCGGCCGGGAGCACACCCACGAGCACGCAGCCTCAGCAAGGTATGAACATCAACACCCCACCTACTCAATTAGCGTCGGGTGTCGGGTTGGGTGATAGCGGACGGGGTAAGCAGGTGGCTCCATTAGTCGCTGATGATGTTGCCATGGATGAGGATGAGGATGACGATGGCGCTGAACAGTATGTCTATACTAGCGCCTCCTCAGGGTTTGAGCATCATGAGTCGGTGCCTGAATTACCGTCTCAACTTGTTATTGACGACCATCCGGTGGTAAAGAAGCCTAGGAAGAGAGCGAGGAAAGGCAAAAAAGTTGATTCTATGATCCAGCCACCTCAACAGCCTCGGCTTCAGGACCGTGTAGATATCCCCGATGCGGATAAATGGCATATCCCTGGTCGACCAATCCTACCTGAAACAGCGCTACGGGCCAAATTCAGCGATCTAAGGAGACTTCATGACAATGTGCTGTGGGTACAGAAAGGCCTCATCGCCTCGAAAGATCCAGGATACCCACTCTACGTGGTTAACATTCAACGGCAAAGGTCGTACATCGACTGCTTCCCCGTGGATAAGTTCTTCCTCCGATTCGATTACATATTCGACATGTTTCACGTGAAGAAGCTGGATTTTACTTTTGTCCGCCTTTATGCCTTACACATGAACTACATCATTGGGGTTGAGCAGATACGTTTTATCTGTGTCGCTGACCCGTACTACATGCACGAGGGCTTCTTGGGAGTTTGTGCACATCATCGTGAATACGCGAGGGATTACATCATCAGTTTCATGCTCGCCAATAAGGACAAGGAGGCGATTCTCGTGCCTTATCATCCCTTGTAAGTCATCCGCGCTGCTATCCTTCCTTCGATTTCAGTAATTCATTTGCACGGTGGAGGCTAATTAATTTGAGGTGTACTTATTTTGCGCAGCGGCGGGCGCGCCATCCTCATCATCCTCTACCCCCGATTCTCCCACGCTCTTTACTTGGACTCGTCGAAGAACATTCACAAAAAGGATTACACCCACATCAAAGATGTTCTCGACAGTGCTATGTTTTACTACCAAGCAAGGGGTGGAGAGGTTAGGGACAAGAAGAGAAGGGGCGGCAGGGCCGCCTTCAACCATAAGACCGACTTCTGCTGCATCCATCAACCAAACGATTCTCTTAATGATGGATTCTATGTCCTACACCACATGCTGGAGTACCGACGGGATCACCAGAACCTTCAAATGGCACCTAGATCTGGCGATGCCCATATTCTGCAATGGGCAAAGGACATAGGAGATATCGAGGATCATCGACTTCGAGCTGAGTTCTATAACATCCAGCGCGAACTTTCCCAAATCATCATGAATGAGGTCATTGGAAAAACAGGGATGTTCCATGAAGAAGGACAAATGTCGCGGGAAGACGGCCGAACATGGATAGCCTCTCAGCGTCTCGACATGAAGCCTTTCACTAAGCTCGATGACTATCTCCCTGACTTGGATGGATGGCACGACATGATGGAGTGATTGTCGATATATGACAGTGTGTCCATTTAGTCCATACTTTCTTTTATGACAAAACTTTGAGTTATGCACGGTGAAACTTTATTTGTGATGTAATTAAACCGCCCTCCTCCTCGACTAGCGAAAATGACTCTAGTTAGGTCATTTTGGGTACGATGAACTTTGTTATTTATGCTTATGATATGTTGTTTCTATTTTTGCCAAGTCTGTCTCTTTCTGTTGCTCAACTATATATGTTGCATATCATCGACTCATGTGATGATGCAGGTGCATATATCATAGATGGCAAAGAAGTGCTACGCCAGGAGTATATATACGACAAGTGGCCGGAGTGTCAGGCCCAGGTGTACCGGTTTTTGGTTTTCGAGCGACACGCAGTACTTAGTTTAGGTTCACGCTAATGCGAGAGAGGGATACGAACTCATGTACTCAAAGTGATAGCTATTCTTGCGTATATCATTGTTTAGATGGATGACGATGTATTTGCAAGTAATCGAGACTTGTATCGCTATTTTCGAGATTGATGACGTGAGACCACTTTGTGTTGGATGATGATTATGATGATGACATGATTTGATGAGACTAATTGTATGTATATGCTATGATTACATTTGTATGTGGATGATATGCTAAAGATTATTGTATAAAGCCTATTCAAATGCAAAACAAATAAAAAACAAATATGCAGGGAAAAAACTAATAAAACTAGTAGTAGCGAGGGGGGGATTTAGCAGTAGCGCCGACTTACCAGTAGCGCTTCCCTGTAAACGGCGCTGCAGATAATATCAGTAGCGTCCTTTTCTAAAGAGCGCTGCAGCTATTCATGTGTAGCAGTAGCGTGGGTCAATAGGCGCTACTGCTATACGTTAGCTGTAGCGCCTTATTAGTAGCGCTGGTACCCGCGCTACTGAGAGGGCCAAAACCCGCGCTGCTGCTAGGCTTTTCCCTAGTAGTGGAGAGACGCCCTTCCTCAGCCCTGGCGCACTTGGTCGCCAACTTGAACAGCTCCAAGGAAGTGCACAGGTCTTCATGCATCGCCAGCTCCTCCTTCATCTTGACGTCGCGCACGCCGTCGGAGAAGGCTGAGATGATGGCCTCCTAGGTCACCTTGGGAATCTTGAGGCGTGCGTTGTTGAAGCGCTGGATGTACTTCTGCAGGGTTTCCCCTAGTTGCTTCTTGATATGGCGCATGTCGCTCACGGCGGGTGGCCGGTCGCGAGTACCCTGGAAGTTGGCGATGAAGCGGGTGCGCATCTCGTCCCAGGAGGAGATCGTGCCTGGAGCCAGGTTCAGGAGCCAAGTGCGGGCCCTGTCCTTGAGCGCCATGGGAAACCAGTTTGCCATGACCTTCTCGTTTTCATTGGCAGCCTCGAGGCCCAGCGCGCAGAGCTGGAGGAACTCTGCGGGGACAGCCGTACCGTCGTAGCAAGGAGGCAGGTCTGGCTTGAACTTGTCGGGCCACGCGACGCTGCGCAGCTCGGTGGTGAAGGCGCGACAGCCCGCCGTGGACACGGGAGGCCTTGGGTGACGAAGAGCTTGGTCCTACGGATCCCCATGCGCTGCAGCTGGGAGCAGCGCGGGGTCTTGACGTGCTGGAGCAGGAGCGTGGTCGTGAAGAGCCAGAGCAGGGAGCGCTCAGGCAGCTTCTTGCGGGCGAGGGACTTCTTGGCAGCTCTACTCTTGCCGCGCTGGCGCCTGACGGAGCGGGTTCCGCCCAGGGGCCACGCACCTTGGGGCTAGGGCGTCTTCTTGAGGGGGAGGTGGCTGAGGCGCCCCCGGAGCTTTGTCGCCCACGTAGGGCGGGGTGTGGTGCACTGGGACAGACGGTGCAGAAGAGCCCCCTATGGCACGGACGAGCTCGGCGACGCGGTCGAGCCATTCTTCATAGACGTCGTCGACAGGACGGTAGCGCAGGAGCTCGTTTGCCGCGATGAGCGCAGCTCGAGCCTCCATGGGCGCGTGGAATGCGCGAGACGAAGAACCAGCTGGGGTGAGCGAGGGGGTAGCAGTGCGGCCGTCTTGCCTCACGGAGGGATGCTGGGACGATGCTTGCTGCTCGTTCCCCACCGGGCCGGTGGCGGAGTTGACGGCAGGTGACGGGGAACGACGAGGGCGCCCGCCGACGGGAGCCGTCTGGGCGACACGGGAAGCAAGGGCGGCTCGGCGCTCGGTGCGGGCCCGACGAGCATCAGACATGGATGAGATGGTCGGAGAAGAACAGGGCGACGGAAGACGAATTCCGGCACACCCCTACCTGGCGCGTCCAATGTCGGATTTCGGGTTCCGGCAGACCGTGGAGGTTCGAAAACTGGGGTGTGCGCGGAGATTTTGCCCTCTACCTACCTGCACCCCGCCGACTCACTAGGATCTAAACTACGGAAGGAACAACACAAGAGACACGGAGTTTATACTGGTTCAGGCCACCATTGCGGTGTAATACCCTACTCAAGTGTGTGGTGTGGTGGATTGCCTCTTGGGCTGATGATGAACAATACAAGGAAGAACAGCCTCGCGAGGGTCTGTTCTTGGCTGGGACGATGAACTGCTAGGGGTAGTTCAGTCGCTCTCTCTACTCATTTCTTGGCGAGGATCTTATCCGTCCTCTCTCTCCCTTGTGGTGGCTAGTCCTATTTATAGGCAAAGGCCCTGGGCCTCTCCCCAAATATGGAGCGGGAAGGGCGCCAACAATTGGCCATTTTGAAGGGGAACATCTGGTACACTTATCCTGACTAAAGTTGGTCCTCGCCTGTCAAAGGCTCTGGTGGTGACGCCTGCTTGGGCTCCACAATTACTTCCTTCCTGCCGTTGGGCTGGTCTTGGTCTTGTTGCACCGAAATGGATGCCTTTGCTTGATGCTCTCGCCTGCGCTTGCTCCCGTTGCACCAAAGAGGAAAGGAGGACACTGCGCGGGCTGGCACCCGACTGGCGCCCTTGGTCGTCATAGCTTGTGTCATGGGCACCTCGCGAGGTACCCCGCCTTGATCTCTCCGCCTCCTCGTGAGCCAGCCTAATGAGGCCGTGCCTGAGGAAGCTCCTTGTCGTCCGCCCCGCGAGGCTTCGCCCCTCGCGAGGGTCTTGAGCTTGTGTTGATGAAGATGGTCCGTGCAGGGCCATCTTTGAGCCACGCCGCAGGCCGCAGGCAGGCAAGTCTGGGGACCCCCGTTCCCAGAACACCGACATCCATGTCTCGGCGCAACATGACCATTGGATCAAACTCAGATGGTGCAGATCAGTCACTCTAGCACAAAGCGTGTGGGTGTGTTTGGTTGCATTCTCATCTCAATATAGTTGTTTCCTCTTCGTGTATTTTTTTTCAACCTACTAGTGTGGACTCATGCACCCTTCATGCACTCTGCCAAACACCCAAAAGTGGGTCGAGAAGGGAACTTTTGCTCCCATCCCGTGCACCCTTCATACACCCTGTCTAACACTATAGGATGTGCTTCATATGGTTCATGTTCCATGGAGTACTGTAGCACCGTACTCTCCGTGCGCTGTGGACCTAGTTCTGTTAACATTGATCTCACCGTTCATTCTTGACCGGACAGTTGAAAAAGCGGTACTATGTTACATATAGGAGTAGTTGACATGCGCACAACATCATTTGTTATCGTCATATCTTACTGTACTACACTAGCAACAAGATTGTGTAGTACTGACGTATGAACACTGCACATGCCTAGTAGTAGGAGCACTGTGTATGCTCAAGTGGCTGCCGTGTTTCGCACTCCTCCGTCGTAAGAGTGGAAACGCTTGCTGTAATCATTTTTTTCTTCAGAATGAAAAACAATGGACACGCTCTACCATGCGTATCCTCCTCCAGCCATGCACTAAATTACTCACTTTCGCCGACGTGTCGGACAGCCAGCACCTGGGTCCACCAGCCATGCACTAAATTACTCCGTAGTAGAGTGACGGTAGACTACCCCATCGAACCACCGCAGTAATGCCCAATGTGCCGTCAAATCACAAAACCCCCTCCTTTCCAGCAGTAAGTTGGACAGACGAAGCAACCATCATTTCACTCTTCTCTCTCAGCTTCCTCTCTTGAAGAAAACCCCCACTCGCTTCGCTTCTCCCTCATCTCGTTCCTCCTTTCACTCTTCTCTCTCAGCTACCTCTCTTGGATGGATGCTGGAGCACCGGCCGACGTGATGTCTATGGCTCTGGCCAAAACCATCGAGGCTCATGGTACGAAGAAGCGCAAGCACCCCGCCGAGACTACCACAGACAAGCTCAAAGCCATCGCCCTGTCCAAGCCCCCCTCTCTGGGATCCCTCATTAACCAAGTCCAGGTAATGTCTCTTGTTGACGATCTTTTTCTCGATCTTGATCGTGTTTTTTCATCTAACACGCAGTACTAGTACTGGTAGTACAACTTTCTGGGTGATCTTGCATGTGATTTTAGTGTGCCAAATGACGGTTCTAAATTCCTCTTTTGACCAAAACATGCGCGAGGTTGACACTGATTTCTTATAGATTACTTTCAACTACTCCCTCCGTCCCAAATTTCTTGTCTTAGATTTGTCTAGATACGGATGTATCTAATACTAAATGTGACTTGATACATCCGTATCTAGACAAATTCAAGACAAGAATTTTGGGACGGAGGGAGTACTTTATGAGCATCAATGCTACCTTTTAAGAGGGTATATTTGCCTCAGTAACTTGTGTTATGGATATTGCATGTAATCCCTCGGCTCTCATGCCTTTGAAGACATGTTCTAGTGTCTTTGTTCACTCATTTCTGTGCGTATATGTAGTCATATATGGAGTATAATATCGAAAATCATCTTATATTTCTGAACGGAGGTAGTAATGAAATATGGTTTTTGTTTGAATTAGAACCAGGTCCGCGGTGGAGATGAAGTTCTCAAAGTCATGCCGTGTGAACTGGAAGACCTGATGATGAGTTGTACTGCTGAACTATCCAGCTGTTGTGTCCTTGTCGCCACGTGTCCTGAACTAGTGTTTTCCTGTAGCATTGTTGTCAGCGTGTGTTCTCGAGGCTGTACTTGACCACAACAATTTCCTGGTTGTGCCTTCGATTACGAAGGGTGTGGTCCTTGTAAAGCTTCCCAACAAGCTGATGCGGCCTGTCTTCATCATCATGTTTATGAGTGGAAAGACCACTCTGTTAGGTTCTCCAAGGTTGAGAAGATGATGATGGTGCATGTAGACATCTCACACGAAGTCCATGGCCTAGTCAATTATGCGGGGTTCATCCCATAGGTCGGTGGCAAGAAATAGTCTGCAGAGTTTAGTTAGTGCAACTTTGCTTGTCGGTAGTAAGTACTATTGTTCAGTACTTGATTTGTGTTTGTGAACCCTGTATTGTTTATTAGTACTGCCGCTTTTGGCGTGTGGTCAGTCCTGAGAACAGTCTATGTTAATGTCTGTCCACTCAATTTTAGTCTGTACATTTTGAAGTATCCAGATCATATTTGTTGTGAGGACGGTTTATCAATTATGGTTACACTCCAATATCTGTATGCATTGCAAGGTTTATCGCACCCACCAGGATTTCCAGTCCCATGGATGTTCGGTCCATACGATTTGTCACGACCTTTGGACTGTCCTGCTTGTGGGAGTAGGCAGGGCCCCTTCATGCCACGCGTAGTTGGACGATCAATCTTCTGTTTAGTACTTCAACATAGTGATTTCCTGGTAAGGATTCACTCGTGTCACATCAAGTAAATCTTATTGATTTACTGTCTAAATCTTATTGATTTAATGTCATGTTTTCTTTCTTTTCCTGCAATTTTACGATGCAGGTTTTGCCATGTGACATTCATCAAAGAATAAACCGTTTGGTTTGCTCTACGATGGCTATTTTTGCAGGTTTCACTTCTTATGTCGTGTCAGTAATGAAGGCACTGTCCATCACTTATATTACTGGAAAAAATTGGATCAGTCTGTTGTCTGAGTACAAGTTGAATCCCTATGATGAACTGCAGTTTGGTTTAACAAAAACGCCATAATTAGTCCTTCTCGCGTTTAAAAGAAATGAAGAAAAAAACTGGATCACGGTCACGGATCCTAGTCAAGTTAGAAAGCTGATCATAGCAGACCAAACATGATCACCGCTGTCTCGCACGGATCGAGCACCGACAATTCCTCTAGCACTGACAGCGGCAGCAACTCAGTCTGATCCAGCTGAGGATTGGGCACCGACCGCGTCAGCAGATCAATCTGATCTACCGGAGGATCGGGCATCGACACCGGCACCAGCTCTACAAGGAGCACCATCTCCAGCAGCAGCGGCGGCTTCGGCACCTGCACCAACACTTGCACTTGCATTTGTTCCGGCCCGTGCAGTTGCATCGGCAACAAACTGGGATGTAGTTCACACTTCATATACCAAAGTCCTTACAAAAACCGACATGTCCACCTTCTTGGTAAGCATTGGCCGCCCAAGTGCTTTGTTCTTTTTTCTTTCCATGTTGTTTCACATGATTCACTGTGTTGATCTAACTGTTTCGGTATGTCTTCTTGTTTTCAAATAGAGAATTCCTAGAGCAATGAGGGAGTCGTTCAATAATCCGGGCGACCGCGACCAAGTTTCTCTTACCATGTGCAGCCTTGGTGTGAATGAACCTGCTCAATATACCATAATTACAAAGGATGGTCGCATGATGATTGATGCTAAAGGATGGTCAAGGTTCAAATCTAAATCATATCTTGCGGTAGGGGATGATGTCAAAATTGAACTTTCTCAACAAGGAGAGCTGGTCCAAATCAACTTTGAAATTCTTCAGTAGCAGCACGCAACTGCAGAACTGATCTATCCTCCGAGAGATTTTGATGTAATAATCTGGCATGGTGAAACAAGTGTCCCGTGTGTATAAGTAGTACAACAATATTATTTATCACATGGTATATCGTTGATAGAATTGCAACTCTGATTGCTGGTTAGAAACTGTCGTTCGATTTCATTCCAACAGCTACCGTGCTTTATTCAATTTTGTGTATTTGCCTTGCGACAACATCTAAAACCAGCGGAGTACCGATCTCTTGCAATATAAAAAGCGCTGAGGTAGAACACATGGGCCCCCGAACATGCAGGGTCGGCCTGCGGCCCAAAGTATAGAACCGTGAGCCTATCTGAGTATTATATTCTCAGCTGAACCCCCATAAAAAAGCTGAACCCCCATAATGCCCATGCGTTGTAGAGGGAGTATATTTCTCTGCAATGTGAGCCTGTGATATAAAGATTTGTATATTTCTTTACAGAGGGAGTATCTCTCTATCGAAATATATATTTATGTGTAACTAGTTACTCCAATCTTTCTACTTCCTTTCGCTGATATGTGGGGCAACTGGCAACGGGGTCCACGTGCCATATGCACAAATTTGAGTGCACAACTTCACGGTAGACACACCCCGGTCGTAGCGCCGCAGTAATGCCCAATGAGCCGTCAAATCACAACCCCCCCTTTCCAGCTTTAGCAGTAAGCTGGACGGACGAAGCGGCAATATTTCACTGGGCCTGAATCCCCTTCTCCCTCGTCTGCTTGTTCAGAGAAAACCCCTGCTTGGTGAGTGCATAGGGTTTTCTCATGGAGAACTAGGTACGAATTCTTCATCCAATCCTAGGATGGCAGCCGCCGCCGTTGATGCATTTTTCTTCGTACTGAATCTAGTGTGTTTCAGTTGTAGTGCCCAAAGTGCGAGTACCCTACAGATTTCTGTGCCCATGGCGAGACGCCACACTTGTTCCTTCTCATCCTACCACAGCATTTTGAAACGCGCACAGTATGTTCCTAGAATCCTCTTCTCTATCCGGGAGGGTGGGTTTTTTTTGAACATGCCGTGTTCTCATATTATTTTTCCTGCAATGTATTATTTGCTCTGCCAGAACACATGTACTCAAGATGCTCGGCCCTGCCATAACTGAATACACTAGTTTAATGGTCACAGTGAAGACAATCCATGGATATTGATTCCGAGTTGGGTTCATGAACCAAGAAGATCGCTGCTTTTTTATGGCTGAACTTGGATAAACTTTCTCAAGTGTTACGGACTGAAAGTTGGCGCACGAATGTTGATGGAAATAGCAGAACCTGGTCTCATCTTCACTGCGATCTTCCACCCTGACGTCGTTCCAATTGTTCATCCATGTTAGTTTTGTATCTGGTTCTTGCTTGTTGCCTCGATTACTTCTTAATCCACCTATTCTGTCCAACTAATCACAATTTAACTTTAGAAGTAGAAATGAATGTCTCACGAAGATGCTACTTCTAACTAATATTTTCTTATAATTGGTGGCACGTGTAGGTTTTTTCAGAGTTAAGCAGTCTGCTCGTTTGTTACTCTGTAATAACTCAGCTGTTACTAATGGCACTGAAGTTGACTGGATCGACATCCACAAGTTCCTACACTTTATTGATCGTCTTGAGGTCCTTGTGGGGCGTTTCAATGGTGGAAGGCCACGTGGGATATGTGTGCCACTGCTGCACTCGTTGAACAGGTCCAACTATGTCGAGAAACTTATGGTACGAGCAGTTTTCTGTTATATATGTTGTTCATAAACTATTGCTTATACATAGTTTTACAGCTGTGATCTTCTTGAAACAGGAACTATCGAGTTCTATTGTTCCTATACAGATGCCTGACCATGGTCGGGTCAGACTTGCGCTTGGTCACAACATGATGTTTATGTCGACCTACTCAATTCCCCTTGGAGGCGAAAAGATACTTATTCGTGGGTGGTCTTAGATAATGAAGGCCCGTCCATCTTGGAGAATAGGACAGAAGATTATGTTCATGCTTTTCCATGGCTCTAAAGCGAATATCCTGTTTATTGACCATGTTGCGAGATGAAGCCGCTTTCAGAAGGTTGTGGATGCGCGGGGTGGCGCCTGTGCCTTTTCCTGGGGCTTGGTGGCCTCACCCTTGGTTAACTGTAGGCAAAGTAGCACTGTTCGAGGCGTGCTTTGTACGATTGAACCTGTATAAGTACTCATACTTCTTTCAGCTTTGGTTGTTAAGTGCCCCTGCTAGTTTCAGTTAAGGTTGTTAAGTACTACTGCTGCTTTTACAGTCTATCATGTTTCTTCAGTCCTGTCTTCCTCCAGCCGCCAAAACCAAACCAGCGCCGGCGGGGCCACCTGCTTCTGCCTCCCACGGCTGGCTGCGCCTCAGCGCACGCATCGCCGCCCCATCGTCTCTTAAATCGTTAACACCGACGTCCTTCGCGTGCATTGGTGCGCTCGCCGCGGCGCCGCCCTCTCGCGTTGTCAACATGGTCAACAAACAACAGGAATCGGCAGAAGTACATGGAGAGGATGACAGTAGGGGCCCACCACGTCAGTGTATGGAAAAATAAAATGCTTCCTCCTAGTGTTTTCCTGACATCTGGGACCCACGACATTGTGAGCGTATATAGTCAATAGACAAGAGAACAGCACAAGATCGGCTGACACCTGGGATGTAGCTACTCGAGTAGTATTTTTTTGTTTGGTATTGTTGAGACGGAGCAGGGTTTGAACTGGGCTGTGGCCCGTCTAGTCCAGGCTTATATTTTATGTTCACCATGTGACCAACCCAGCTATTTTTTCTTTGTGAAAATGAGCCCAGTTTATTTTTTCTGAAGAATACCCAATCCAGGCCTACTTAGTTTTCTACGCCCTGATGGGCTGCAACTCTTTCAAGACGCTTGCAAATCTTGAAAGTAATATGAAATGTGTTGTAAATATAAAAACAAATGACAAATTGGCAATTACTTTATAATTTCTAATTTTTTTTCACATTTTCAGATTCCTATTTCACTGGGCATTAACCTAATTCAAATATATCTTCAAAGTACTTTAAATCTGGCTCGACATTTCGGGATTAAAAATAGTTTGGAACCAATAGAAATATGCGAAACTGGCCCTGGCCAACCAAAAAAACGACTGCAATAAATTGCATAAGAAGTTGCCATGAGCTATATATAAATTATTAAAAAAAAGAGGGAGTGGTCTGACTTGTGGGCCTGTTTAGTTGACGCGTATGCAAGATTTTTTTAGTTATTATATACTACGTCAACAAACAATTCTAGCAGACGTAACCGTTGGACGTCAATCCAACGGCCGTCGTGTTTCTTCAATCTCTGATCTTCTTGCTCCAGCCGGCAAAGCAGCGCCGGCGGGACCGCCTGCTCCCGCCTCCCATGGCTGGCTATGCTGCCGCGCAGGCCTCAGCGCCCCCTACTACTCCCACCACTGGCCAGGGCATCCCTCTACTCACCCACACCCCCTGTTATTCTGCGGCGACAGTAGCCTCACACCGCAGCCGAACCGGTGAACCCTCGTACTCCTCTACGCGTGGGCATCCACTGCCGCGTCTTCCCTGGCTCCGTGTCGTCCCCTTCCTAGGACTCACCGTCGTCCATCGCCATGGTGCTCTTGACGCGGCGTGGTCAATGTGGCCAACGACCGACTTCCATTGGAAGAGTACTGTACATGGAGAGGCTGATAGCTAGGTCCACGACAGCCGCAAGGAAGTGCCTCCTTATTACGCGGAAAATAATTATTCCTCCACCTAACAGCTGGGACCCACTAGACGGGCCACCAGTATTTCGCGAAAAAAATGTTTCCCCTGACTGCTGGGACCCACAGGTCGGGCCACCATATTTCGTGAAAAAAAACGTTCCCCCCGCTGTCAGCTTGGACCCACCGGAAGTGCCTCCTTATTACGCACAAACAAATGAATACCCCCTGCTAGCTGGGACCAACCTTGGTGGGAGGCTGACTTGTGGGCCTACTAAGTTGACTGGGACGGAGGTCTTTGTCAACTTTAGTCAATATATGAACGATTCTAGCTCCAGTGACCGTACGACGTCCATCCAACGGCCGTAGTGCTTCTTCAACCTCTGGTCTTCTTGCTCCAGCCGCCCAAAGTAGCGCCGGTCGTGCCGCCTGCTCCTGTCGCCCGTGGCCGGCTGTGATGCCGCGGAGGCCCCACCGCCCCCTACTACTCCCACCGCTGGCCAGGCCATCCCTCTACTCACCCACACCCCCTATTATTCTGCAGCGACGGCAACCTCACACCGCAGCGAACTAGTGAACCCTCGTACTCCTCTATGCGTGGGCATCCACTTCCGCGTCTTCCCCAGCTCTGCGTCGACCCTTCCTATGCCTCGACGTCGTCCACCACCCTGGTGCTCTCGGCGCGGCATGATCAACATGGTCAAGGAACGGCTTCCATCGGACGTGGACTGTATGTGGAGAGGCTGACAGCTGGGTCCACGGCCGCAGCAAGGAAGTGCCTCCTTATTACGCGCAAAATAATTATTCCTCCACCTGACAGCGGGGACCAACCGGACGGGCCACCGTATTTCGTGAAAAAAACATTTCCCCCTGTCTGCTGGGACCCACCAGCTACATCTTCGCACGCAAGGAAGTGCGTCCGAAAAAAACGATTCGCCCCCCTGACTGCTAGGACCCTCCAGCTACATCTTCGCACGCAAGGAAGGGCGTCCGAGGAAAAAAAACAAAACGATTTGCCCCCCTGACTGCTGGGACCCACCAGCTACATCTTCATAGGCAAGGAAGTGCCTGACAGTTGGGACCCACCTGGTTGGAGCGTACGTAGCGTTGTCATTCTGGTCGCTAACGTGTATGTACATACTGGTCGTTGTAGATGCCAGCACGTGTCGTAGTAGAGGCGCACACGTAGCATGGACACGTACATACAGCGGCCAGGGTGCAAGAAAGAAAATACGGCCACGTATGTGTACATACGGGCGGGGTCTCGAATGCGTACTCGCGCATACATACATGGCTGGGTCGAAACGGAAAAACAGCGTCATCGTCGTGTTCATGGGGAGCCAACCGGCTGGGTCGGAACAGAATGCGTGGTCGTGTTCATAGGGAGGGCTTGGACGGAATAGGCGATGGAAACGAGGCCTGGCATACCGCACAACGGAGGAAACGGCCTTGTGTTCGACCGGCCACGTTCGAAATGGGATCCTGTTCATCTGGAGGGCTCTGGCGTACCACAAAACGGAGGAAACGGACCTCCTACGGTCGAAACGGGGGTCCTGTTGATCGAGAGGGGTGTGGCGTACTGCAAAACGGAGGAAACGGACCTCCTACGGTCAAAACGGGGGTCCTCTTGATCGGGAGGGGTGTGGCGTACCGCAAAACGGACGAAACGGACTTGTGTTGGAGCGCTACGGTCGAAACGGGGGTCCTGTTCATCGGGAGGGGTGTGGCGTACCACAAAACGGGACTCCATGGGATACTGTTCATCTCCACCGTCGACCTCCTCCAGCCTCCACGAGCTACCGTCGACCTCCTCCGGCCTCCATGGGCTCCTATTCATCCAGCCTCCACCGCGCGCTACTCCATTGGCTACTGTTCAACTACCCTTCCACCGTCTACTGTTCATCCAGCCCTCCACCGTCTACTGTTCATCCAGCCCTCCACACCATGGGGTTCTGTTCAACCACCCCTCCACGGCCACCCCTCCACCATCCACTGTTCATCCAGCCCTCCACACCACGGGTTCCTGTTCATCCAGAGGCAACGCCACCGCTCACTGTTCGTCCAAACCCTCCCACAACGCTCACTGTTCATCCCAGAGGCAGCATCGATCGACTTCAGTTGGCAGCAGTAGCGAAGGAATCGCTCCATCGGGTTCAGTTAAAAGCCATCGATCGATCGCTCGGGCTCAGTAACGCATAGCCTGCAGTGCAATCGCTCGGGTTCAGTTAGAGCCCAACGCCTCGCTCGGGTTCAGTTAGAGCCAATGCCTTGCACCTGTACGAGAGAAACGCGCATCGCTCCGCCCCCGACCTCCCACCGTAACCGGCAACTCCCCGAAATTTTCCTCCCCCTCTCTTCTACCACGGTTTTTTCCATCATGGACGGCCCAAAGAATGTCATGCAGCTGCGTCTCCGGCCCGCCCAGGACGAAAAGCCCATTTTCTGTCATGATTTTTTATCATAGAAGTAGGAGCCCACCACATCTATGATGATACCGGGTTTTGTCACAATTATCGTCATAGAAGTGTCATATGTTTGACAGAAAAATTTTCGTTCGGCCCAAAATGTCACGGATGTGTCTTTTTTTGTAGTGTGGGTGCATAGCCGTGGAACATACCATTCAAAAATATCGAACAACCATTGTCCTTTAAATTGAATTCATAACCTTGACTCATCAAACATGAGGTGGAAATAATGTTCCGACTAAGTGCAGGAATGTAATAACAATTATTCAATTCCATTATGAACCCGGAAGGAAGCTGGAGCTGCGTCGTGCCGACCTCCAACGCAGCAACTCTTGCTTTGTTGCCGACCCTGATGTCAATCTCCCCTTGTTCCACATGCCTAGTTCTTACCAGCCCCTGCATCGAGTTGCAAATATGAACAACCAATCCGGTATCAAATACCCAAGAGCTACTAGGTATGTCAGCAAGGTAAATGTCTATAACATATGCAACAAGTGTACCTTTGCCTGAAGAAGCATTTCCGGCCTTCTTGCCATGCTCTGCAAGCCACTTGCTACAGTTCCTCTTCCAGTGACCAGTCTCCTTGCAGTGAAAGAAAACGGTCTTTGAGTCCGGTCCAGACTTTGGCGCAGCGGCGGAGGTTACCGTCTCCGTGCCCTTTGCCTTAGCGTTTTTCTTGGACCAACTCTTCTTGAACTTAGCCGATTTCTGCACCATCAACACTTGATGCGTGCCTTTCTTAATATCCTGCTCTGCCACTTTGAGCATCCCATGCAATTAAGTGAGCTTCTTATCCATGCCATGCATATGATAGTTCGATATGAACGTCCCATAGCTGGGCGGAAGAGAACCCAAAACAGCATCAGTAGCCAGCTCATCCAAGAGTAGGAAACCCAAATGATCCAAAGCTTGGACATACCCAATCATCTTGATCACATGTGGGCTCAGTGGATCACCTTCCTTCAGCTTGCAATCCATCAAGGATCGCTAGACGTTGAACCTTTCGGTCCTAGCCTGTGTCTGAAACATGCTCTTGAGACTCTCGATCATATCGTAAGCCTCAACATTTTCGAAATGCTGTTGCAAATCAGGCTCCATGCAAGCCGGCATCAGACAGCTGATCTCCGTTGATTCATCAACGAGTTTTTGGTAGGCATTCTTAGTTGTGGCATTAGCATTATCGACAGGTTCCTCTGGAAGTGGATCCTCTAGAACATGTTCCTTTTTATCGTGCTTGAGAACAATTCTCAGATTTCTATACCAGGTGGTAAAGTTTGTTCCATTCAGTTTATCCTTTTTCAGAATTGGTTTCAATGCAAAGTTGGGTTGAGCAGGTGGTGCCATTGATCTACAACAGAAAATATGCAATCACTAAGCAATGTGTTTATGTAGAGCAGTTCTAGCCTAAACAGAAATACTCCCACTGAAGTGAACATCCCTCCGCAAACTCTGAGTGAATCAGGATCCGACTAGCGCATGCGACTAGTGAGCTTTAGCATCATTGCTAGCCAACATACCTATCCGGTAAGCAACTCCTTGCTAATCGTATCTCTATACGACTCCTGTCGGTTGGGAAGGTATCTCATACCACTACTAGGGAAAATCCTAGCAGTAGCGCGGGTTTTGTGTCCACTAGTAGCGCGGGAGGCCATGCTACTAATAAGGCACTACAGCTATTGCTTAGCCGTAATGCATGCCCGCACGTGCTACTACTTGGACAAATAGCTGCTGCATTTTTCAGTACCACGCTACTGCTAAGGTAACTACTTGCAGCGTGTTTTCTGTCCACATGTTGCCTCCACTTGAATCTAATCCGCCAGCACAAGCTATTTAATCATCATCATAGTCATTACCACCAACAATATTTATTTAATCACCACTAACAGTAGCTATTTTATCATCATACTAATAGTGTAGCACATCATCATCATCAAACTCATTTCTAGCTAGCTAATAATAATCATCATAGTCATTACCACCAACACTAGCTATTTTATCATCATAGTAATAGTGTAGCACATCATCATCCTCAAACTCATTTCTAGCTAGCTAATCACTCCTGCTGCTCTCTCTTAGGTAAAATAACATAAAACATGTATAGCTCTCCTCCTTGATCAAGCTGGAGCATGCAGATGAACCTGTCTCCTAATTGTGGGTAGCGCATCTGTTTGCTGCCCCCTAGTACTTCTCTGCGCTCCCCCATCACATAGTTGGTCCAGTCTTGCACTATTAAGCATCCGTCGCTAATCTTGAATGCACTAAAGTAATCTGTAGGATATCTTTGCCATAAGCTGATAATACTCGTGGTACCTTTAGTCTCGATCCCATAAGGCACAACATTCATCGGGAGTCCCTGTTGAAGAACATCGTATGGTAACATACTTAGCAATGAAGTTTAGCTTCAAAAATAATGTATGGAAAAGATGCACTGATGACAAATAGTAAAAATCTTACCATCCTTCCTAAATAGATGTGACTGTAGTTCATTATGAACACTATTGGTCGCACATTTTCAGTACTAACATTTCTAAATGCAGGAAGAAAATTTGTCTTGACAGTATCAAGATCCTCAAGCCATGAAACATAATGACTAAGCTCCTCGCAGTTGAGTTCAGCCCCAGGACAGTATACGGTCCTGTCTACCAAGCGCTGGACATGTTTGCTTGCACTGAAATAAGTTGACCATACAAATTAGTTGTCAACTATTTTTGAATGAACAATATCAAAGACATAAATATGGTTGAGAAACTTACATAATGGTATAACTGGAGGCGTCTGCACATCGACCCAGATGTCGGTATTACCTTCAATATCATCTTCCGGACGAATATCAAAGGTGATAACCATATCAGGCTCAAATGCATAAGTCTTGCATAGTGCTCGCCATGTTTTGCATCCAAAATAGGTGTAGTCGTCTGAATTGTATAATTTTGCATGGAAAATATAACCATGCTCGGTCTTCAAGTAAACTTTCTTTTCCTCCATACTATGACTGAAACCTATCTTATCCAATACAAAAACTCTTGCATGGCAAGGGATACGCTAGTAGAATAGTAAAAAAAATATAAGTTGAAGCAAATGTCATGCTTAATTAGGAAAAAAGACTTGTCGTTGTGACTTACTGTATCCACTTCAAAGTTCTCGTCCAGCTTGATGCTGAAGCGCCTATCATCATCTAGGAAGATTCCGTCGCACAGGCCGCGCTCGTATTCGCAGTATTTGCAAATACCGAAATCCTTTTCGTCGTCAGACATTTCCTATGTTCATAGTTAAAACACTAATTGAAAATTGATCGAAGACAACTACCAAGATATTCAACACACAAATTCGGGGCACTCGATATTTCCTACATATTCTGGCACAAGTCATGCCAAAATTCACGGAAAAATCCGGCATGACCTTTGCTAAAATAGGACATATCGAGCGCCTGAAATTTGCCGGAACGGAAATGAATCAACACTCCGGCAAAACATAGGCCACTCGGAGGTGTAACCTGCAAACATGACCGGCCACTTGGATATTGAGCAACACAAGATATACATTTCAAAATATCTTATAGGACTCGAATTAGCATGCACTCAATAAGCAAAAGTAAATCAATTCATGCGTCCGTACATCGTCGAATATTATCACTAATACATCACGAATAGTGTCATACATATAACATCACTAATAAAACTAAAACCCTAGCACACGATGGGTATCGGCATGGGCGGTGGACACCCACAAAGAAGGAACCATCACGGGATCATAGCTCCAGTGAGATCCCCGGAGAACCTGCCAGGTATTGGAGAACGGCATGTGCTCCAACACAAACAAGTAGCAACGGACGTGCGCGTCCTCCTCACTGACACGGTGAAGCACCACCTCCGTGGAGTCCTCGAGCCTCTGGATCGTCACTGGCCCACGCGACCGCCACCAAAGAAGGTTCGGGTCAACGACAGGCTGGCTCCTCACTAACCTGCGCCCCCGGTAGGTAGCGCCTCCCAGTACCACCCCGGCGGATCCCAATCCCGGACATGGCCGATCTGGTCAAGCAGGTGTCGTCCTCCGCCGACTCAACGACAGGGATGCGGGATAGGCATCGTCCACGTCGAGGCGGGAAAAATTGCTTTAACTAAAAAATAGAAACAAGTTCTTACTAACTAGTTCGATTAATTCAACTAGTTCTTACTAAAAATAAACTTACTATAAATAAAAATATTCTAGTACCTAATTAGTACCTAGTTCTTACTAACTAATTAGTACCTAGGAACTACTGCCCTAATTACCATCTAAGTAATTAACTAACTAGCACTAAAAATAGCCTAGGGTTCATACTAACTAGCACTAAATAGCTAGGGTTCATACTAAGCAGAGAAGAGGGATCGGAAGGGGAGAG
>NC_057795.1:535418503-535553004 GCF_018294505.1 Triticum aestivum
GGGATAGAGATGGGGTCGGGGGAGACGGCAGCACCGAGGCACGGCGACGCGGGGTCGGGGTAGACGGCGGCGAGGCGGGGTCGGGGTTGACAGCGGCGAGGCGGGGTCGGGGAAGACGGCGGCGAGGCGGGGTCGGGGGAGACGACGGCGAGGCGGGGTCGGGGGACGGCGGCGAGGCGGAGGGAACGAGGATTAGTAGAGGAGAATTGGGGGAGGAAGCAGAGGAGAGGGAATCAGGCCGCGCGGGGGGTTAGGTGAAAATAGCTTTAACTGTAGCGTGGGGAGGAAAAACGCGCTGCTGCTAAAATCCGTAGTAGTAGCACTGTTCGTGGAAGGGCGCTACTACTATACCTAGCACGTCGGGAACGGTGCGGCAATTATAGTAGTAGCGCTTTCTGTTCCAGCCGCGCTATTGCTAAGCGGGTAACAGTAACGTGGTTCTGGCAGACGCGCTACTGCTAAGTAGTAGTAGCGCCTCATTTTAACAAGCGCTACTGGTAACATTCTGTGTATAAGGTTTTCCCTAGTAGTGTACCCCGACTCCCAACCTTCTTTGCCACAAGGCCCAAAACCGTTTTGATAGCCTTGTCAATTAACCTGATGCAGTGCATGTCCGTGTCCGACACGAACCCATCAGTTCAAGGACATCTAGCAGCACCCCAATTTTATGAGCCCACTACTAGACGTACTTGACGTGCGAAGGTGCAACATCGGGGATGGCAATTCGCTTGATATTCATGAGGGATCTTTCTACCATTCTAACATGCATAGAAACAAAGAAGCACAACAATCACAAATAAACATATATTGTGAAATAGTATGGCTCCTTCATGGACGTTCTTCCAGGTCGGCTCCGACTCCGATGACCATCTAGGAACTCCATCTTATTTGTCACGGCGGGACGCCAAGCCATCAACCTGATCTCTATGATCCAACTACTACAACTAGTAATGAATTTTACATAGAGAATCACAAGTCGACACGTAGGTCATTATACAATATAATGACAGCACTTTGGCTCCTACCGGCTGACAAACATGACACGCAGGCCACATATAAATTACACATATGCATCACATACACATGAGCCATACTATTCACATCAAACCTGCAAAACAACGTTGTGCATAGAATCACATTCTAACGGTTTGTGTGTCGGGTACGAAATACACGGCGCTACGCACACGGCGATCCCCATGTGCAGTTGATCACATCAACTGTGCACATAGCCGATCTTATCAACGACAACAGATCTCATCTGCCGCCTCCACATATCTAATATGCATACGATCTGAATCAAAATCCTATACCAGAGGCTCTGATACCACTGTTGGGTTCTACGGTAGGGTGCGTCGACTGTAATTTAAAATTACCTACGCGCAGAACAACCAAGAACGTGCTACGGGAGATGGATCACAGTTCGTTACCACTAGACACGCAGTGCCGTGCAGCGGAAGAAGAGTTGGGGCAGCGCATCCGCGTGGATCGTCTCCTCCTTGTCTGATCTCCCTCGAATAGCCGGTCGTCCGATC
This sequence comes from Triticum aestivum, assembly GCF_018294505.1. Classification (NCBI taxonomy): domain Eukaryota; kingdom Viridiplantae; phylum Streptophyta; class Magnoliopsida; order Poales; family Poaceae; genus Triticum; species Triticum aestivum. Next base: position 535,420,036 of record NC_057795.1, read on the forward strand.
CCACGTACAAGTTCGCCGGAGCGGCGCAAGTGCACCGCCTCTAACGGTATCTGCGCGTGCAGGAGGGACACCGTGCGGTGGACTGCTAGATCCGATCACACAGTCGGCAGCGTGTGGAGGTGGCTATTCGCAACACAAGCAAACCCTAGTCGCAGTACCGAAGCGATCACTGCATGAGTGTGCCGCACCTCCACTTTATATAGGCGTCCGTCGCGGGCTCAACACTTGGGCCTCGCACAGACCCTAAAGCCCAAAGTCTACTCGGTCACGTTCCTAGTCCAGTTCGGATCTCATCCGATCAGTGTCCGACGATCCGACCTTGTAGGTTCCTTCCCTTAAGCGCGCGACCCCTTAGGTTCAAGTCGGCTTGGTCACAGTTTGGATCACCTCCGACCTGCACGGTTGGTAGCAGCCTCTAGCAAGGCGTGCCGACCACCAAGCAGACTATGAAGCTGGTTAGGCGAACCTGTACAACATGTCACACTTTTGTTCCCTTTGCCACACGATATATGTTGTCGGGCTCAAGGCGAGACTGTCATCCTTGTGCCAGCCCGACTTCTTTTCTCGTTCCAGTGATACCGACCACAAACCGGATTATCTCATAATCCCTGTCGCATGGCCATGCTTATCCTGGTCGGATCACACAAGGGGCCCAGAGTATATCTCTCCTGACCAGAGGGGAAAATCCCATCTTGCTCGACCATGTCTCGCAGCATGGGACGGGACAAACCCGAAACCTACCTTTGTAACTACCCAGTCACGGAGTAGCGTTTGGTCGGCCCAAAGCAAGTCTGTCACCATCTCAAGTACATGCGTCCGCTCAGGTCTTAGGACATAGAACGTATGTTGTACTAGAGACTAACAGATGACATATCGATGCGTCTCATAGTTGGGTCTATCCGACTCGGACCTTATCTTGACTCGGATCCGACTACGTCGAGTCCGACCAGACCTTTCCAAGTCCATATTATCCGGTTAGCATCCAATGCTCCATGGCCAGTGGGACCAAGCCATCGACCGTGTCATATGCTAGTCTAGTCGGCTGCGCTTCCACACAACCCTTTCTACTAGGGACCTTTTAGGACAATCACCATACAATGCATAGTCCCACAAACAAGTCACGTACTTGCCAATACACATCATTGATAATGTCCAAGGACTATCTTTATTCATAAACACATAGGAAATATCATCATACATGATTGCCTCTAGGGCATATCTCCAACAACTGGGCCCTGGGATCCCACTCCGGGCTGCTATCGGCGGCGGAAGTGGACTCCTCAAGAAGAGGAGTTTTTCCCCTCTTAGGAGACTCGGCCTCCAAGGATGTGGAGGCCATCCTTTTCTTTCTTCCCCCCGCTGGGGATTCGTCTTCCTCCTCCTCGTCGTCCTCTTCGGAGGAAGAATGGGCATTGGAGTCTTCGGATTTTGTGTCCGAGGCGCCGCAGCGACGGAGGCTGCCCCTGGTCTTCTTGGCCTCCTTCTCGGCCTTCTTCTTTGGTGCCTTGTAAGGTTCCGGGACCAGTATCTTTGTCAGAAGCGGGTCGGCCGGTTCTTCTGGCAGTGGGGCCGAACAATAGATTCGCCCCGCCTTCTTCGTCCAGCCCTAGGAGAGTTGTGGAAAACACATTAAGCATTTTCCTCAGGATATGCGAATAAAACATGCGAATTGCCGACATAACAGTGACTTACCGAACTTGCAGGGCGGGACTATTGGTACCCATGGTCCTCGGCGGAGTCTGGCCATGATTTTTCGGACTTAAAAAGCACCTTCCATATGTCCTTGTGCGAGGAGCCAAAGAGCTCCAGTAGGGTCTGGTGCTTGGTTGGGTTGAATTCCCATAAATTGCAAGCCCGGTGTTGACAAGGAAGAATCCGGCGAACAAACATCACCTGGACTAGATTGGCAAGTTTGATATTCTTGTCTTCCATATCCTTGACGCGCATCTGGAGCACCGATAGTTCATCGGACGAAGACCAGTTCAGGCCCTTCTTGGGCCAGGATGTAAGCCACAGGGGGGCTCTGGATCGGAATTTGGGAGCAGCGGCCCATTTCGTGCCGCGCGGTTCAGTGATGTAAAACCACTGCTGTTGCCACTCCTTGACGGAATCATTGAAAGTACCTATTGGCCATGGGACGTTGGGCATCTAGATCACCATGGCGCCTCCGCACTCGGCGTGCTCGCCGCTCACTACCTTGGGCTTCACATTAAAAACCTTCAGCCATAAGCCGAAGTGTGGTGAGATGTGGAGAAAGGCCTCGCACACGACGATGAATGTCGAGATGTTGAGGAAGGAACTGGGGGATAGATCAGGAAAATCGATCCCGTAATACTACATGATGCCGAAAACGAATGGGTTGATGGGAAACCCTAGCCCGCGGACAAAATGAGGGAGGACTACAACCCTCTCGTGGGGTTCCTGTAACAGCCGCAAAATTGGGTTATCAATTTTTGTGCTGTTATTCCTTCCTGACACTCATTTTCAAAGATCATTCCCTTGAGTTTTGCTGATGACCCTGAGAGATCTTGTCATTTCCAACCTTTCAAAACTTGCTCATGTCTTTTTCAGTGGGGAAGACCTCAGTTGCATCATCTTAAACCCTCTCAAACCCCAGTTCCAAATTTTTGGAATTTGAATATGCCCTTTGTGATTTCAAAGGGGCTATCATTTTCCTTGATCTGCTGATCATCCCATTTGTTCCTAGAGACCCTTCTATCCTTCTAAACCTTGGATATGCAAAAATATTGCCAAGTCCCATGCAATGTTTTTGAATTATGATTTATTCCTTTTCTTGCCTTTCCGAGGAATAAAATCAAAAGGCATATCTATCCATCTCCTAAATTCATGTGAATTGGTGGAGTTGATAATTATGCCTAATCCAAGCTCTGGTAATTCTATTGGCCGTAATTAAATAAGGAAAATTGCCTTTTCTTATTTTATGCCAATATTCCAATTCTGCCACTTTCTAAAGGAACTATTATTTTTATAGCAGGGAAAATTCTCACATAAATTGTGGAGCTTGCCCTTGCTATATAATCACTAGTTCCATCATCATCTCAAGTTCCACAGATGAAAAATTGGGCACATGATCCAATGCAAGTTTCTCCCTTCTCTAAAATTTTGCAAAGGAAGTGCTTTATTCCTAATTCCATTTGAGCTGCAATTTCGGAGGGTGATTAATATTGATAAATAACCCATGGATACCGAAGATGAGCTCAATCCAACCACCCTAGCTCCCTGTGCAATTTTTCAAAGTTTCTGACCAGATTGTCACTTTGTGAAGGACGTACCTTCATAGAGTTTCCAAATGGGATGAAACTTTGCCATCCTCTCAAGTATCCCAAATCATTATCCTTCACCCAAAGTCAGCTCCTTTCATTGAGCTATGTGAGAACGGGAGCAATTCTTGTTCTCTGTCCAAATTTTCAGTTTGTTAAGCAAGTATATTTTATGTTGCTCCATTATGGCTGAAAATAATTCCAGGCCTTCTTCTGTCCATTTAACCAACCTACCCAAGAGTTTGGATAATTTCATTTAGCCAATATTTTCCTAGAAATTTCCAAAGTTTCTGGTCAAAAGTGATGCTTGTGAAGCAAGTACCAATTTGGTAAGTTCATTTGGTGTGATATCTTTACAGCGTCTACTTATGACCAAATCGTTAGGATTTGCCAAGTTATAGCTTAATCCAACCCTCCTAGTGAGTGCTTCATCATCATTTGATTTCTGGACGTATTTTAGCAGTTGTTAAGCAACTATGCTAAATATATGTCCCAATGACCTGAAACCCCCCAGGACCGTAGTCCTTGCTACCCTAAGCCTCCCAGACAACAATTCTACCTTTTACCATCTCTGATTTTTTCTCCAGAATGTTGCCAAGTTTGCAACAGCAAACTTGTGGAGCATGGTTTACTCATATCCCTTTGTCTCTGGCCGTTTCTTTACCATGGTAACAATCTATCTTCGAAGGACCACGCGGTAGACATGATTTAACCTCAGTAAAACCCTAGAGCGCGCCATGTCCGTGGTGATCACAATGGAAGCTAGCCAAAACGGTGATCTAGCCACTGTTCTCGTTGGCAGCGCTCCTCCGACCGTCCCTGACCTCGCCATTAATGTCCTAGAACTCCCCCTTGTCGTCGCCGTTCGCCTGTACCCCGCTCCCAACCGTTTTCTTCTCCGATGAGGTCGTGCCAAGGGTCGAGCAGTGCGCCTGTGGCCATCATCTTCTTCGTCTCTTCTGTTTTCTTCGCCCTCTCATCCACGAGTGCCCCTCATCTCCGTGAGCCTCTGCTGATCGTCATGACCCTCCTTGTCGCCTTCCCGTGCGTTCCCGTGAGCCTTGGTCGCGCCTGCAGACGCTGGGCCGTCGCCGACGTGCGGACATGTCGCCCAATGCATGCCACCTCGCACCTCCCCCTCGAGCTCTCCCCGCGGCTATAAGTATCAAGCCTCGAGCTCCCTCGCAGTCCCCAAGCCTCCCGCAGCTCTCCCCCTCGCCCGGAGGTTCTCCAGCCCCTCCCCCATCGCCATGGCTGCTGCCTCGGTCTTCTCTAATTCCGGCGACTAGGGCCTCCCCTCGTTGTTCCTCCTCCACCATCGCATCCCCCATACACCGGCGAGTCAACCCGTGGCCTCAGTCTTTCCGTTCCCCCACCATAGCTCCATCCTTGCCGGAGGCCGAAGCTCCTTTCTATTGCGGGTCTTGCTGCTCCTTCTCCCGCGCTCCTCACCGGCAACATAGACTGCCCCGGGGTGCACCTCCTCCTCCTGAGCCCGTGGGTAGGTCACCCGTCGCCTGCCGCGGCCGGACGCGCCGGCGAGCGCCGTCAGGGCGGGCGTCTCTCTTCGGCCCGACATGCGTCGAGCGGCAGAAGAAGCAAGCAGCCCGGCTGGCGCGTTGACCTGGCCAGGCTGGCCAGGCGGGCCCCATGGCCCCACCTGTCAGCTGCCCTGGCGCCTAGCCCCGCCTCTGCCCCTTTTGACCGGTCGTCACCATGTCATCTAAGTGGAGGCGCCAGCTACAAAGCCGTTTCTCTGGATCAAAGACGTATTTTGGCAAATACGCTTTCAGCTCAGCCCCAGCCCACCGAAATATTTAATCTGTGAATGTTCACTGCTTTACTGCATTTTCTGCCTAAAAAGTGGACGGCCACAACTTTGCCCTCGTAACTCCGGTTGAGCCCCCTATCAGAGAGAACTGTTTCCAGCAAATTTTTCTGTGGTCGTTTCTCACTTCTTCCCGGAGTATTTGTCGACCCCCAGGCAAGCCAACCTCTTATCACGAGCCCTGAACTTGCATGTTGACTTTGCTTGCACCTTGTGTGTGTGTAGTTGCAGTTGTTGCTTATCGTTTTTATCTGCAGTTACTCCGTTATGCTTACCATGCATGCCTGTGTTTTCATGCTATCTTTTGCCATGATAGTTAGAATGTTGATAATGATAATGCCATGTCAGTACACTACTTTATTTTCATGTCATTGTTATAAAATGCTATGATGATGGTAATGCACCTTTGGTATGCTAGTACTTAGTTCTGCCATATGCTATAGTTGTTCACCTGAGAAGTTCGGTATTTTATTAAAGCATTTGTATGATGTATGCTCATTGTTGCATTCGTGTTCATGATGATGGAGAAGCTAATAAAATGACTTAATGATAACAAACCTCCTCCGTCATTGATGGGATCGAGTCATAGTGCTGCCGAATCAAACTTTTCCAGTGCAACCACATTTGCCGGTATGGGACGGCCCTAATGCGGTCTATTGTCGTGCCTCTCGCCGGTGCCTCCAACGAGGGAAGGTTATGGGCGCGCTCTACCCTGAACAGGTAGGCGGACATAAGCCTTGTGTGCCCGTAGTTGGATTTTGCGCGCTTTTGTCCTCGTGTGGGATTGTTTATGTTTTTCCACGATGGTGGTTTGAGGTGTCTTGAGGTAGATATGGGGCCACCCATGACTAAGCCGAGAGGGGAGTGAGTCGGAGTTGCCGGGAGAGTGTCATGGCAGTAGATCGGTTTTTTCGGAACGCTGTTGGTCCACCTGAATGGGATGACGAGGCCATGGGTTCTGTGGTGTGGGAACATTACGCTACCTCTGTAGAGTGTATTTAAACTATTGATAGCCGCGTCCTCGGTCATGGGCATAAGTTCATAGAAGGGTACACTATCGGGTCTTGGTCGAAATGGAGGATAAACTAGAAATAATTAAGCTGATTAATGTGGTTGTGATCGACATAAGGATCATGGGCCATTTGTTGGTCGGGTTGTGATCACCGTAAAGATCACGGGTTTGTCTCTGTTTGTGATCAGGAAATGAGATGATCACCGTTGGTAAGATAGTCCGAGGGACTCAGTGCACAAGTTTGGTGGCATTGCATGAGTAATATGTTTGCATTTAAAGAACCATGGTAGAACATGAGATGGTTGCATACAGTTAACATGCTATGTCTGCATTTGATATGATTGGTAGTTTATTTTGAGCATAGTTTCATGATGCCATGCCATGCTTTGATTGATATGATTGAGATGATATGCTATGTTTTGTTCTTGCCATGTTAGAAATAAATTTGCTATGCCATGTTGTTGCCATGCTAGTGGATGCCATGATGATAATTTGATTTATGTCTTTGGTTGATATTATGCCATGCTTAGTTTCTGATATCAGATAGGTTGTTCCATTCGCTTGGTTCCTGCTTTGTCTTCTGCTTGTTTGGATGCTATGTATTTGGTTGTCTTGCAAGTACATTCAATGTACTGACCTGGCATGTCATGCCAGTTTTGTAGGTCATTCACTTGTTCCGTCGTGCTAGGCCGTAATCTTGCCAGTCCTGTGAGTTGTGGAGCCCAGCAAGAGTGATAAGCTGCCCAGACTTCCGCCGCCATTTTAATAGACTTCCGCTGCCATGTAAATAGCCTTAGGGCTATGCCAAAGATTATATTCATCACTGATGTAATCATATACACATGTATTTGATGAATATTCTTGTACCTGGAATGCTGTATCATGGACCTGTCGTGCGTCAAGTGTTATCCTGGGCTGACGTGCGAAGGACCCCTGCTCCATGCGGATCGGGGTGCCACAGGGCTTGGTATAAGAGCTGCCAGGCTGGCATAGATTATCGTAGCATTAGATCACCGCCACCATCAAATCATAATAACCCTAAGGGATTTGACCCATCCCTGGCATCCGGCATGGCCACTGTTAACCAACAGGTGGTGCAGTCGTGACCGACACATCCTCAGCCCGCTATCCCCGCCTATTTATCCGTGGAACATATAGCAATCCTATCCTTTCTGGTCGGCCGCACCGCTTTCCCTTCGCCATTAAGGGAAAGGGGCCACACCATGCGGGGCCTGTCCCGTGTAGCTGCCTATAAATGCCCTTTCTGCTAGCTGTATCGCTCACTCCTCAGTCTGCCATGTCCCTGCAGAGAAGCTTAGCTAGTAGCACCCCAATCATGGCTAGCAGCTCCAAAACTCCCACGTATTACACCCGCACCTATGCCGTCAACCACCCTGGTTTTCCACTCCTTCTTGCTGAGATGCTTACCAAAGCATTTGGCGGTAAGACTAGCCCCGATTACCTGGTGTTCCAATCGACACCCGCCCCTCACCTTCATCGCTTTGTTGCAAGAGTGCACATCAGCCTAGGTCCGGCAGCAGATGTCCAGCCTTTGGTTTTACAGGGTAGAGCCATGCCTACCTCTGGTTTAGCCATTCAAGCTGTTGCTATGGAGGCTATCCAACACCTCCGAACCAACTTCCCGCATGTAGCAACAAGGAGGGAGTTCTGCTTTTTCCCCACTGTGTCAAACGCAATAATGCAACCTTCTTCTATTAGCCAAGCAGATGATCCTGCAATCGCTCGCCTGGTGCAATAAATCACTGCCCAGGGGATGTTGATTTCAATGCTTCTTGCCGAGTTTAGAGCCATGGATAATAATGTGGTACGAGTCGTCAAGGAAGCTTACCGTGAGGCTCGTAAGTTCGCATCTCAAGCTGTTGGCCCAATTCCATCCGAACCAGTGCTATCCTCTCAACCTGTGCTATGGCCCAAGCCAAATATCTTCACCCTCGACAAGTCTCTTCTCCGGATCCATCAGAAGCATTTCCCTGGAGCAATTTCAGCCCCACCGCTCCAGCCCATATAAGTGTCGACGATGAAGACGGAGATTGGCTCAGTCTTCGTCCTCCAGGAGAGCCCCAGTAAGGCCAGTTTTTTGCATGACCTCAGTCATGCAGTCAGTGGTTCCTACTAGTCGATCGGTCTATCGGTTCGTCCCCGATATGAGGATAGAACCATGTATCCCGCAGCAAGTAGTTTCGATTAGCATGTAGCGCGTTTGTGCTTTGATGTATGCTAGTACTGTTGTAACCCATATGCTGTGTTATTTGCTTGCTTGCTTTTGTTTGTGTGTTTGTTTTTGCTTGTCTCTCTGTCAAACAGAAATGTTTGACACTGTTGGCAATGTGTGCAAACAAGACTTTAATCAGTATGACACACACACTAAAAACAACATTGACTCGTTCCGAGTCTTTAATAAAATGCGCGCGGGTGTAGGTATATGTATACCAGGAGTACATATACCCACTAGCATTAAAACACCTTAGTGTGATTTGTCTGGTGTGTTTTTATGTTGCATGTTTATTGCATCTGTCTGTTTGTTTGGATTTTATTGCATACTGCACGCATACCCGGTTCACCCACGAGTACAATTGAGCAGTACTCGGGGGAATGCAAATTCACATATCCCTCTCTATCTGTGTATACCCCGTGTGCAAAATTTTCCAAACCCAGAACCTCGAAGAGGCCATTTTCATCTGGCCATTTCTTGTCCCTGATTCTTTTTTGTGAACCCAATTGTGTTTTCGGAGAAACACTGCCAGCTTTATTTCTCGCGATCCGTTACAACTCCCCGATACAGATTTCAACTCCGATTCTACCTCGACACCTACATTTCTTGGAGCAATCCGCGAAATTTTTCCCGTGCCCTAAATCGACTCCTGAGCTGGCGTAGCCACCTCACCCGCATCTGAACCCATCATCCACACCATCATTGCCTTGCGTGGCGCCGCAAGTCACCACCACCGCTCCACCGCAGCACGTGATTACTCCACCGGCACGAAGCGATGGAGGATCAAGCAAAGTGGAGGACCACCCCGCGCACCATCTTCTTCCACACCTCGACCGACCAGCTGCGCATTGTCTCAAGCCCACTCGTTCCTGATGAGTATCATGAGAAGGATCGACGAGCCGACCAGCATGCCCAGCAGTGCCGCGAGGAACAACCGTAGCACCACCAAGAACACCTCCTCGCCGAAGGAGCTTGGCTCGATCTCGCTCAAACCAAAGAGGTAGTAGAGTGGCATTGTGTTTGTGTGTTGGAAGCAAGTCGTGCTGTCGTTTTTATATCCCAACCCCAGTGTATGGTGAGCGGAGTCCAAGAAACTTGCTCGTCACCCAATCACCGACGTCCAGGAGGCGAATCCGCGAGCAGTGCCGACAAGGTGCTAGCCCGCGACGTGAGTGCTCGTTGCACCGGCGTCGTGCACGCTGCGCACTGCAGCACTAGGGTCCTCATCGCCCTAGGAGCTAGATGCGCGTTGCGCCAAGCCGCACGCGAAGCAGCATCACAGGAGAAGCACTTAGCCGGAGGTAGAAGAAGGAGACTGCCAGTGGGCCCTGGACCCACGTGTCAGCAGGTGAGTCCACTGTTCATTGGGTGCATCTAGCAATTTTTCGAGAGTTTGATCTCGAGTGCCCCTAGCCGTGGATATAACCGTGTTTTTCCATATCTCTCCCTGGGTATACCAATTATCGGTGCCCCAACTCGTTCAAATGCAATCAAAGGGTTAAATTTTAACCCAGAGATTTTTTTCCCGGAGTGGTTATCTTTTCTTTGTGCTGTAACCCTAGTAATCTCGAGGACGAGATTCTTTTAAGGGGGGAAGGTTTGTAACAGCCCCAAAATTGGGTTATCAATTTTTGTGCTGTTATTCCTTCCTGGCACTCATTTTCAAAGATCTTTACCCTGAGTTTTGCTGATGACCCTGAGAGTTCTTGTCATTTCCAACCTTTCAAAACTTGCTCATGTCTTTTTCAGTGGGCAAGACCTCAGTTGCATCATCTTAAACCCTCTCAAACCCTAGTTCCAAATTTTTGGAATTTGAATATGCCCTTTGTGATTTCAAAGGGGCTATCATTTTCCTTGATCTGCTGATCATCCCGTCTGTTCCTAGAGACCCTTCTATCCTTCTAAACCTTGGATATGCAAAAAATATTGCCAAGTCCCATGCAATATTTTTGAATTATGATTTATTCCTTTTCTTGCCTTTCTGAGGAATAAAATCAAAAGGCATATCTATCCATCTCCTAAATTCATGTGAATTGGTGGAGTTGATGATTATGCCTAATCCAAGCTCTGGTAATTCTATTGGCCATAATTAAATAAGGAAAATTGCCTTTTCTTACTTTATGCCAATATTCCAATTCTGCCACTTTCTAAAGAAACTATTATTTTTATAGCAGGGAAAATTCTCAAATAAATTGTGGAGCTTGCCCTTCTATATAATCACTAGTTACATCATCATCTCATGTTCCACAGATAAAAAATTGGGCACATGATCCAATGCAAGTTTCTGCCTTCTCTGAAATTTTGCAAAGGAAGTGCTTTATTCCTAATTCCATTGGAGCTGCAATTTGGTAGGGTGATTAATATTTATAAATAACCTATGGATACCAAAGATGAGCTCAATCCAATCAACCTAGCTCCCTATGCAATTTTTCAAATTTCTCACCAGATTGTCACTTTGTGAAGGAAGTACCTTCATAGAGTTTACTAATGGGATGAAACTTTGCCATCCTCTCAAGTATCCCAAATCATTAACCTTCACCCAAAGTCAACTCATTTCATTGAGCTATGTGAGCACAGGAGCAATTCTTGTTCTATGTCCAAATTTTTCAGTTTGTGAAGCAAGTATATATTATATTGCTCCATTATGGTTGAAAATAATTTCAGGCCTTCTCCTATCCATTTAACCCAGGTACCCAAGAGTTTGGCCAATTTCATTTAGCCAATATATTCCTAGAATTTTCCCAAGTTTCTGGTCAAAATCTATGCTTGTGAAGCAAGTACCAATTTGGTAAGTTCATTTGTTGTGATATTTTTACAGCATCTACTTATGGAAAAATCATTAGGATTTGCCAAGTTATAGCTCAATCCAACCCTCCTAGTGAGTGCTTCATCATCATTTGATTTCTGGACGTATTTTAGCAGTTGTTAAGCAACTATGCTAAATATGTGTCCTAATGACCTCAAAACTCCCAGGACCGTAGTCCTTGCTACCCTAAGCCTCCCAGACAACAATTCTACCTTTTACCCTCTCTGGTTTTATCTCCAGAATGTTGCCAAGTTTGCAACAACAAACTTGTGGAGCATGGTTTACTCATATCCCTTTGTCTCTGACCGTTTCTTTACCATGGAAACAATCTATCTTCGAAGGACTACGTGGTAGACATGATTTAACCTCAGTAAAACCCTAGAGCGCGCCATGTCCGTGGTGATCACGAGGGAAGCTAGCCAAAATGGTGGTCTAGCCACTGTTCTCGTCGGCAGCGCTGCTCCGACCGTCCCTGACCTCGCCATTAATGTCCTACAGCTCCCCCTTGTCGTTGCCGTTCGCCTGGACCCTGCTCCCCCTCCGTTTTCTTCTCTGACGAGTCGTGCCAAGGGTCGAGCAGGGCGCCCGTGGCCATCGTCTTCTTCCTCTCTTCTATTTTCTTCTCCCTCTCGTTCGCGAGTGCCCCTCGTCTCCGTGAGCCTCTACTGCTTGTCGTGACCCTCCTAGTCGCCTTCCCATGCGTCCCCGTGAGCCTTGGCCCCGCCTGCCTGCTGCGCCGTCGCGGACGCGCGGACACGTTGCCCGCCGCGTGCCACCTCGCCCCTCCCCCTCGAGCTCTCCCCGTAGCTATAAGTAGCATGCCCCGAGCTCCCTCGCAGTCCCCAAGCCTCCCGCAGCTCTCCCCCTCGCCCGGAGCTTCTCCATCCCCTCCCCCATCGCCATGGCTGCCGCCTCGGTCTTCTCTAGTTCCGGCGACCAGGGCCTCCCCTCGCCATTCCTCCTCCACCATCGCATCCCCCATACTCTGGCGAGTCTCCCCGTGGCCTCAGCCTCTCCGTTCCCCCACCATAGCTCCATCCTCGCCAGAGAACGAAGCTCCTTTCCATCGCGGGTCTTGCTTCTCCTTCTCCCGCGCTCCTCACCAGCAACAGAGACTGCCCCAGGGTGTGCCTCCTCCTCCTGAGCCCGTGGGTAGGTCGACCGTCGCCTGCTGTGGCCGGACGAGATGGCTAGCGCATTCGGGGCGGGCATCTCCCCTTGGTCCGACACGCGTCGACCAGGAGAAGAAGGAAGCAGCCTGGCTGGCGTGTTGACCTGGCCAGGCTGGCCAGGCGGGCCCCACGGCCGCACCTGTCAGCGGCCCTGGCACCCGGCCCCGCCTCTGCCCCTTTTGACCGGTCGTCGCCACGTCATCTAAGTGGAGCTGCCAGCCACAAAGCCGTTTCCCTGGATCGAAGACGTATTTTGGCAAATACGCTTTCAGCTTATCCCCTGCCCGCCGAAATATTTAATTTGTGAACATTTACCGCTTTAGTGCATTTTCTGCCTAAAAAGTGAACGGCCACAACTTTGCGCTCGTAACTCCGATTGAGCCCCCTCCGAGAGAGAACTATTTCCGACAAAATTTTCTGTGGTCGTTTCTCACTTCTTCCCGGAGTATTTGTCAACCCACAAGCAAGCCAACCTCTTATCATGAGCCCCGAACTTGCATGTTGACTTTGTTTGCACCTTGTGTGTGTGTAGTTGCAGTTGTTGCTTATCATTTTTATCTGCTGTTATTCCGTTATGCTTACCATGCATGCCTGTGTTTTCATGCTATCTTTTGCCATGATAGTTAGAATGTTGATATTGATAATGCCATGTCAGTACTCTACTTTATTGTCATGTCACTGTTATAAAATGCTATGATGATGGCAGTGCACCTTTGATATATGCTAGTACTTAGTACTGTCATATGCTATAGTTGTTCACCTGAGAAGTTCGGTATTTTATTAAAGCATTTTTATGATGTATGCTCATTGTTGCATTCATGTTCATGATGATGGAGAAGGTAATAAAATGAATTAATGATAACAAACCTCCTCCGTCATCGATGGGATCGAGTCATAGTGCCGCCGAATCGAACTTTTCCAGTGCAACCACATTTGCCGGTATGGGACGGCCCTAATGTGGTGTATTGTCGTGCCTCTCGCCGGTGCCTCCAAAGAGGGAAGGTTATGGGCGCGCGCTACCCTGAGCAGGTAGGCGGACATAAGCCTTGTGTGCCTGCAGTTGGATTTTGCACGCTTTTGTCCCCGTGTGGGATCGTTTATGTTTTGCCACGACGGTGGTTTGAGGTGTCTTGAGGTAGACACGGGGCCACCCATGACTTATCTCGGAGGGGAGGGAGTCGGAGTGGCCTGGAGAGTGTCATGGCAGTAGATCGGTTTTGTCGGAACGCCGTTGGTCTACCCGAATGGGATGACGAGGCCATGGGTGATACGTCTCCAACGTATCTATACTTTTTGATTACTCCATGCTACTTTATCTACTGTTTTGGACTATATTGGGCTTTATTTTCCACTTTTATATTACTTTTGGGACTAACCTATTAACCGGAGGCCCAGCCCAGAATTATTGTTTTTTGCCTTTTTCAGTATTTCGAAGAAACAGAATATCAAACGGAGTCCAAACGGAATGAAACCTTCGGGATCGTGATTTTCCAACCGAACGTGACCCAGGAGACATGGAACCTACTCCAAGCAGTGCCCGAGGAGGTCACGAGGGTGGAGGGCGCCCCCCATGGGCGAACCCCCTACCTCGTGGGCCCCTCGGAGCTCCACCGACATACTCCTTCCTCCTATATATACCTACGTATCCCCGAACGATCAGAACAGGAGCCAAAAACCTAATTCCACCGCCGCAACCTTCTGTATCCATGAGATCCCATCTTGGGGCCTGTTCCGGAGCTCCGCCGAAGGGGGCATCCACCATGGAGGGCTTCTACATCATCATCATAGCCCCTCCGATGAAGTGTGAGTAGTTTACTTCAGACATTCGGGTCCATAGCTAGTAGCTAGATGGCTTCTTCTCTCCTTTTGGATCTCAATACAATGTTCTCCCCCTCTCTCGTGGAGATCTATTTGATGTAATCTTGTTTTTGCGGTGTGTTTGTTGAGATCGATGAATTGAGGGTTGATCCAGTATTATCTATGGAAAATATTTGATTCTTCTCTGAATTCTTTTATGTATGTTTGAGTTATCTTTGCAAGTCTCTTCGAATTATCTTTTTGGTTTGGCTAACTAGATTGGTAGTTCTTGCAATGGGAGAAGTGCTTAGCTTTGGGTTCAATCTTGCGGTGTCCTTACTCAGTGACAGAAAGAGTTGCAAGGCACGTATTGTATTGTTGCCATTGAGGATAACAAGATGGGGTTTTTATCTAATTGCATGAATTTATCCCTCTACATCATGTCATCTTGCTTATGGTGTTACTCTGTTTTTACTTAATACTCTAGATGCATGCTGGATAGCGGTTGATGAGTGGAGTAATAGTAGTAGATGCAGAATCATTTCAATCTACTTGTTTTGGACGTGATGCCTATATACATGATCATTGCCTAGATATACTCATAACTATGCTCAGTTCTGTCAATTGCTCAACAGTAATTTGTTCACCCACCGTAGAATACTTATGCTCTTGAGAGAAGCCACTTGTGAAACCTACGGCCCCCGGGTCTATTCTCATCATATCGATCTATATCACTTTATTTACTTGCTTTGTTTTTACTTTGCCTTTATTTTTTACTTGTCATCTATCTATCAAAAATACCAAAAATATTATCTCTATCAGATCTCACTCTCGTAAGTGACCGTGAAAGGATTGACAACCCCTAAGCGTTGGTTGAGAGTTGCTATCGTTTTGTGTAGGTACGAGGGACTTGTGCATGGTCTCCTACTGGATTGATACCTTGGTTCTCAAAAACTGAGGGAAATACTTACGCTACTTTACTGCATCATCCTCTCCTCTTCGGGGAAATCCAATGCAGTGCTCAAGAGGTAGCAAGAAGAATTTCTGGCGCCGTTGTCGGGGAGGCTCACGCAAGCAAGTCAACCATACCAAGTACCCATCGCAATCCCTATCTCTTGCATTACATTATTTGCCATTTGCCTCTCGTTTTCCTCTCCCCCACTTCACCCTTGCCATTTTATTTGCCCTCTATTTCCCAATCTCCTCCTCTCTTTCCTGTTTGCCTTTTTCCCGTTGCCTTTCTGCTTGCTCGTGTGTTAGTTTGCTTGTCATCATGACTAGTTTCATATCGTCTCCGCTATCTCCCGAGAATGAGGTCTTAAATTTTAAACAAAGGGAAGGAGAAAATTTAAAAGATGCTTGGTATAGAATTTGCAATGCTCAAAATAAATCTAACAGGAAGCAATCTACCTCAGTTCTTCTTCGCAATTTTTACGTAGGTGCTAATCCTTGGTATAGATATATCCTTGATACCATTACCGGAGGGAATTTTTTGGGTAGCCAGACTTTTGATTCTTATAATGCTTTAATAGATATATTTGGCTCACCGCCCCTTTTGATTAATGGAACTAAGTTAACTTTGGAGCATGTTATCCAAAGGCTTGAAGCTATTGAAAATAAAGCTAATTGAAAATAAAGTTTCTACAAAAAGATCCACAATCAAATTACCCAATATGGATCTAAGGTAGGAATGACTTTGAAAAATATTAAAGAAAAAGAACCCCTTGTCAATGAAAAAATAAATCTAGATTCCACAAGAATTGATAAACTTGAGGGTATCTTACCAACTTGGGAACCGCATTTTCTTCCATTCAAAACAGTCCAAGTTCTTCTACTAAAAATACTAAGCTTATTTATGTTCCTAAGAATAAGGGTGAATCATCTAGTAAGGAAACTGCGGATCTTAAATCTATAAGTGTTCATCCCAATCTTTTTACCATCATTAAGGAACAATTTGCTATAGATGAATTCTTTGATCTTTTGCCCGAAAACTTGTCAATTACTAGGAAGAAAGAAAATTCTAAAGGAGGTAAATGCCTCATTGAAGAATTGCCTACCAAAGATGGCAATACCTAGATCTATCCTTGCTTTAGTGCCTAGCTAAGGGCGTTAAACGATAGCGCTTGTTGGGAGGCAACCCAATTTTATTTTGTGTTTTTGTTTTTGCTTCTGTTTAGGAATAAATAATCCATCTACCTTCTGTTTGGATGTGGTTTTATGTTTTAATTAGTGTTTGTGCCAAGTAGGACCTATAGGATAACCTACGATGATAGTTGATTTGATTCTGCTGAAAAACAGAAACTTTGCGCGCACGAATTTAGTTATGATAAATCACAGGAACGTGCTTTTGCGTTGATTCTTTTTGCTGCTGATCACTAAACAAATTTTCCAGGACTTCGTAATTTGGTAGAATTTTTAGAGTTCCAGAGGTTTTCTTTAGTTACAGATTGCTACAGACTGTTCTGTTTTTGACAGATTCTGTTTTACGTGTGTTGTTTGCTTATTTTGATGAATCTATGGCTAGTAAATTAGTTTATAAACCATAGAGAAGTTGGAATACATTAGTGTTAACACCATTATAAATAAAGAATGAGTTCATTACAGTACCTCGAAGTAGTCTTTTGTTTTCTTTCTCTAACAGAGCTCACGAGATTTCTGTTGTGTTTTGTGTTGTGAAGTTTTCAAGTTTTGGGTGAATTCTTTTGATGGATTATGGAACAAGGAGTGGCAAGAGCCTAAGCTTGATAATGCCCATGGCACCCCCAAGATAATCCAAGGACACCAAAAAGTCAAAGCTTGGGGATGCCCCGGGAGGCATCCCCTCTTTCGTCCACTTCCATCGGTAATTTACTTGGAGCTATATTTTTATTCACCAACATGATATGTGTTTTTCTTGGAGCGTCTTGTATTATTTGTGTCTTTGCTTGTTAGTCTACCATAACCATCCTTGCTGTACACATATTTTGAGAGAGCCATACATGAATTGGAATTTGTTAGAATACTCTATGTGCTTCACTTATATCTTTTGAGCTTGATAGTTTTGCTCATAGTGCTTCACTTATATCTTTTGAGCGTGATAATTTTTGCTCTAGTACTTCACTTAGATCTTTTAGAGCACGATGGTGGATTTGTTTTAAAGAAACTATTTGATCTCTCATGCTTCACTTAGATTATTTTGAGAGTGTTTAATAGCATGGTAATTCGCTTAATGTTAATATACTTGGTGTTCAAGATATGTGAAACTTTCTTTTGAGTGAATTGAATAGTAAGATAAGTTTGATGCTTGATAATTGTTTTGAGATATGGAGGTGATAATATCAAAGTCGCGCTAGTTGGGTGATTATGAATTTGAGAAATACTTGTGTTGAAGTTTGCAAGTCCCGTAGCATGCACGTATGGTTAAAGTTGTGTAACAAATTTGAAACATGAAGTGTACCTGGCTTGTGCATCCTTATGAGTGGTTGTCAGGGACGAGCGATGGTCTTTTCCTACAAATCTATCCCCCTAGGAGCATGTAACACCCCAAAAATTTAACCATGTTTTGAATTATTAAAACTTTGCCAGGAGTTTAAAAATTTTGCTGTCTGGATTTTCTTTTGATTCCAGAACCCCTTTTCTTTAATATTGTGGAGTTTTTACCCCAAGTAGAAACTTTCCAAAAATATTAATGGAATTGTATACTCTATCACTAAAACAATTCTTAATCAGTGGTTTTATTTGCATAATTGTTTTTCCTAAGCTTTATTCTTTTAAAAGTGATTTTCAGAGCCTCTTTTGCACTGCAACCATTAGATAAATGCCTCAAAAAAATTCATCAAATTTTGGGGATGACATATGATGTCCCTAAATCACTTTTATGCAAAAACATCTTATGTTCATTGGAGATTTTGAGCTCTACACCAAGTTTTCAAATCTGGTCCAGTGGGCAATTTTGCACTACAACCTATTTAAATACTTCTTTAAAACTACAACCAAAATTAGGGGAGGTCAGTAGGAGTATATTATCCAAATTTATGCAAAAACCCAGTTATGTCCTTTGAAAATTTTGAGTGATCAACCTCATTTTCGTCCTGGTCCCACTTGATGATTTGTACTGCAACCATGTTTTAACTTGCTCTTTTATCCATGGTTCCTTTTCCTGCTTGTAGTCCTTCCTACAAAACCCTTAAGTCCAAGAGAATGAACCCATTGGAATATTTTTGGTCCATGAAATGGCAGCCTTTACTTTCTGCCCAAAATTGGTTTTCTCATGTAATTGCACTAACAAGTTTCCTTATTTGGCAAACTAACCTGGCCACCATCACCTACACCAAAAGAGACCCTAGTCTGGAGATTTTGGAAACTCCAAGAACTGCCTACATGCCTCTAGCATTTTGTCAAAAACCTTGTGTGCATGGCCAGTTGTGGCTTGATTTTTAGTTAGCATTGCAAGCTTGGTTCCCTGACCTAACCCCCATGTCCTTAAACCTTCTTGCTAACCCTAGCCTAGTACTGTTAATTGCCAGCCTCACTCAGGCACTCTAGGTCACCCCGGCATTCTGTCGAACACATAGCGTGCGTGCTCTAAGCGCGCCCAGAGCGCACGTTTTGCACGCGCGCGCGCAACCGAGCCGCCGCGTTCGCTCGCCCGCGCCCCTGGCATTTACTCGCCTGCAGAGCCACCCCCTCGGCCTTAGCAGCTCACCAGAACACGCCAGCCGTCCCTGGGCCGCACAGCGCTGCCGTCAGGTCGGCTACGGCGGCTAGCGGCCGGCCACAGTGAGCTTCTGCCCCGGACGGCGCCGCCTGAGCCACCCCAGCGCGCCAGCTGCCCTCTGGGACAGCGCGATCCTATCCGCAAGCCCGTCCTCTAGCTCGTGTCGCCGCCACGCCGCCCTGCAACAACACAGAGGCGGTTCACCGCTGTTCTTATCTCCGGCCGCATCGGGACCGACCTAACCGCTCTATAAAAGGGGCCCCCGAGCACGTTCGAACCTCAGGCAACCTCGCACCACCCCTCTGGCGCGCCCCACGTAAAGCAAGCAATGACGGGAGGCCTTCTTCCTCGCCTCCGACCGATTCGGCCGCCGCCACGCTCTGGTTCAATTCGTCGCAAGAAGAGCTTCCCCCACCCTACCGGCACCACCACCCAACTCCTCTTCGTCTTGCGGAACCGCCCAGACCCCCAGCTACGGTGGAGAACCACCTTGGCCAGAACCCCCAAATCGACCCGAAGCTATCGCCGCCAAGGTGCTCACCGCTGGCGACTCCCTCCCTCCCCACCTGCCTAGCGACCACCGGGAGGACCGCCCTGGACCCGCTGATCCATCCCTACCCTCCAGAGCCTGCGGGGAGCCGCCAATCGCCGGCGCCGGTCGCCGGAGTTCCGCCCCCGCTCGGACAGAGGAAGAGGAGGGAGAGGGGACTGGTCAAACCTGACCAGTGGGTTCCCTGGACCCACTGTCTGTGACCCACGTGCGGTCCACACTGGATAAGTGGAGACGTAAACTCGGAATACGCCTTCGATGTGGTCAGTTTTCGAAATGTTTTTCTTTTTTTTCTGTTTTATTTTAAAAACAGATTTTGACCAAAACTTTGACTGGCTATAACTTTTTAAATATAAGTCCAAATGAATTGATTCCTTTTCCTACCTCTCTCAAATATTGTCTTGTTTATTTTGAGATTTATTTGAAAAATTTTGAGGCAACTTTTTTGTACTGTTTTTGAAACTATATATTAATTCAAAAATATTCTAAATAGGATTTTTGGAGAGAGGAGAAAGCTTTCAAAAGTTTTGGAACGCACCCTGCCTCCCCACAACTTGAAGGCAAGCATTCTGAGCCCTAGCATAATATTGTCATGTGTTGTTTGATACAATTGCAACAACTCGTGTCTCGGAGTTTTTCGTGATTTTTTTGTGATGATATGTTCAAACTCATGAGTGCATATTGATGATTCCTGCTGTTGGAGTTTGATATGCTTGGGATAGTAGTCACCATCACATGCCTCTCATGCATACCGGAAGGAAACTGGGCAAAGCCTCTGTCTTGGGTAGACACTAGCTTGTCTCCGGTCGTTGAGACGATTGTGTCCGGTACGACATAGGGAGACATGATGAGTGGTGGTTATGACTGTTGGTTGAGAACATATTTGTTATGCTAATCATGCAGGTAACACCTAAACCTCCTGAGTCGACCGTAGATCGAGTCTTGTTCCAGTACCCCCATACTTACTTCGTACTACCACTTGTCCCTGCCATAGGTAGGGTACGGTTCAGTAAGTTGTCAACCCCTTTCAAGCACACACCATACAGAGAGGCCATGGTGGAAGATACCGGCTGCATCTGGTAGGCATGCCACCTGGTCCGGGGGCATGGGTGTTTCGGTTCTAGCCGAAGGGGGTAGCTCCCCCAGTTTGCGTGCGGTATAAATTTTGTGATCCCATGCTAATCGAGGTTGTAGCCTCCCCACTTAGAGTTTTGCTTAACAAGTGTCGTGGGTGATTCCAGACACCGATGAGTCAAGCTGGTGTGTGCGGTTGGGTGTGTTTTCAACTAAAAGACCATAAGCGGAATTAGTCCGGATGGACTAACGAAATCCGTTACTCGTGGGTAATGAGTACACCCTCTGCAGAGATTATACCTATTCGAGTAGCCATGTCCATGGTTAAGGACTACAGTCTGGGTTGGGTCAAGTGTCGGTCTTAGTGTCGGTCTTCGGAGGAAAAGAACAACTAAGTCAGAACATTGATTATGACCGGTGACATATGATGATTATGATTATTATTATTATGGACTAACTATTTTCTTTACTTGATTTACTGAGTATCCCTGGGACGGTTCTACCTCCTGGATATTCACTATGATTATTCTGTTATAAGCCCTTTATGTGGTGTTGCATAGACGCCCGACTGTGGCATGTTTGTTATTTATTTACCATATAAGCCCTTTATGTGGTGTCGCTGAGATGCCCGACTGTGGCATGCTTGTTATGTATTCACTTTATATGCCCTTTATGTGGCATCGCGCAGACGCCCGACTGCGGCACGTTTGTTACCTATTTCACTTATGAGCCCTTTCTGTGGTGTCGCTCAGACGCCAGACTGAGGCATTCTATTTCTACTCTCTAATTGCATTATTCAGGTGCTACATTAATAACTTGCTTGCGTGCATCATGGATTTTATTTCTGTGACTGACGTTGTGATCATAGAATATTTCAGAGCATGATTATCGTTTGTTATATTATACCTGTGTCCATAATGTTTACGAGTACATTCAAAGTACTCACTGGCTTGTCCCTGGCTATTGTCTTGGCCAGATTTCTTGCTTGGATAGGAGCTTTGCGATGACAGCTCCGGAACATAGTCAATGGTGATAGCAGCCTCGCGAAGATAGGATTTATCCAGGTCAGCTGTTCCTGTGGGAAATGGAGTTCCACAGACGCTGATGACCACAAACCGCTTCCGCCATCAACCACTAGAAACCTTGTATTGTACTCATAGGCCAAAATGGTTTTGTACTACATATTATGTATTTTGCTTCGAGTTGTTGTATCCTGTTTGTGTCTCGCCAACTAACAGTAATCCTGGGGCTGGTGAGCATAAGGGCCATTTTCTGGGAAATTAAAATCCCGAAAATCCGGTCCTGACAGACTTGGTATTAGAGCGAGGCTGACCATTGGCTAATCCTATCTTAACCAGGTCAATAAACCTAGGTTAACCAAACCACCAGACCATAACCTAACCCCGGCCAAGCTTCTCGCGTAAGATTGCCCCACAGGGACCCCACACATTTTGGGCAGTCGGTGCCCAACCTATCAGCCTAGCCTGTCGATCACGCGCTTGTGACCGACACCTAAATTGTCTCACTCGCAAGCGTGCGAAGGAAGACTCCGCCCTCCTTTTCTATAAGAAGGGCACGCTAACCTCAACACAACACAGCACAGCCTCTTCCCCAAACCGAGCCATAATGCCCGGCCCCGTCGTGCATAATGAAACCACGGCAAACAACCTTGGAGGTTTTGTGACCGTGCTAGCAAACCTCACCCGCCGTGCTTTTGCATTAGAGGAGCCCCCAGAATATGTTGTGTACCAAGGACCCATGAGCGGTGAGAGACGTCAATTCTGGGCCACTGTACACATCTATGGTAGGGGTCTATCGCCAGAACACCCCTACAGGTTCACCGGAAGGACAACTTCCTTTGAGCCACAAGCCATCCAACTAGCTGCTCGAGAGGCTATAGTTCAACTACGTCACTTGTCGCCCACAGTTAACTGTCGCTCGTTCTACCACTACCCTAGCCGTGACGGGTATGGTAGGTCACCCAAGGTTGTCAACGGAGATCACGAGACGGATCCTGCATTATTGCATCTAGTGCGCTATGTAGGTGCACTAGAGGAACTGTTCGATCAAATCACCCTTGATCTGATCGCAGCTCGTGGAGAGCTAGTCCGCTGAGCCCCGGCAAGAGGAGAAGATGAGCCCGACGCCGACAACCCTGTCGTGCTGTTCGGACACCCGATCGAGTCCTTGAGGACTGCCCCAGCCAACGACCGCAATACTTTGGTGTCCCCAGAAGTGCTTCGTCACCTTTTGGGAACACGCTCCAGCGGGATTGTGGCCAACAATCCTCGGGATGGTCATTATCGCTACCCCGATCCGGTAGCCCCTCAACCCCCTCCAGCTAATCCCGACGGTGAAACCCATGGAGAAGCCTCGACATCCACAAGGCAAGCTCGTTTAGATATAAACGAGGTAGACTAAGTCACTTGAGTAGTACCGAGTCTCAGTACGCTCGCGCCCTGTAATCATATAATCTTGCATCGACTTGAATAATCGCAGCCTGCTTGTGTGCCTCTATTTTAAATAGTAGCCTTGCATTAAATATGTGAGCATGCGGTTGCATTTTTTGGGCATAGTCACCAAAATCCCGCCGACGACTTCCACAGTAATACGTCACTTTTACGAGTTATGGGTATGTGTAGCATTGACCCCGACCCCATGGAGCAGACTCGATAGACTAGTTACCCTTCACCGCGGTAAATAACCCAGCCCCAATGCTATATAAAAGGCCACCCCGTGATCTTACCAGGTACCCCTCACCTTGAGCACCACTCGCACGACCATTTCCATTGCCATGCCGAGCCCTAGTATCTATCTAAGAACTCCAGATGCAACTCCAGGTAGCGTTGTTAAAATTTTGTGGGACTTTACCTGCAGTACCATGAGTGCTATGCATCCACCCCAGTACGAGTTGCTCAAATCGAGGATCACCCCATCCACCTCGAAATATTGGGCAGTGGTGCACGTTCCTCCCGCAAACCCAAACGAAGACACCACGGAAGCTTCCTTCATGGGGAAATCTATGCCGACTCCGCACATGGCCATAGAAGCTGCTGCATATGAGGCGCTTACTCGTCTTCAATTCGCGGTACCCTATGCCAGTGAACGGGGGTATTATTATTTCCCTAGTCGTGCAGCACCGGGAAGAGTAAGATCTTTTCCTGGTGGACGAATCGAGAGAGACCCAGTACTGGCCAATCTCGCCGAGTATGTCATCGTTCAAGAGCGTTTGACCCAGCGAGTAATGGGATATCTCCAGAGCCTCGCTGATTTGAATCCTCATATCGCAATCGGCAGACCACTGAGGCCCAACCAGGAGAGGCACATTCATCGACTGGTCAATCCACTTCCCTCGATAGAAGAAGAGTGTGCCCCGATTCCAGAGACTTTTTCTCAGGACCCTGTCCAATTACCATTGTCGTTGTAGATGTCATTGTTGTGTTTATTGTCCCTGCAGTTATTTTGTGTTGCAACTTGTGTGTGGTATCCTAAATTTGTGTGATGAATTAAATCATTAGTTTCAGTCAATGTGAGTGATTTTACTTCGGTAAAATTCTATTAATTGTTTTCACTCTCAGTAAATCCTGAAGTGAGTTTTTCTCGGAGTTGCTGCAGCATACATTTCTTCATGACATAGAATTTTATTTCAGGCAGCACCATAACAACAGACTCACGACCCCAACCATGCGACCTAGTGCAAATCCTCGCGCACATTTTTGCACCAAACTAATCGCCTCCCTAACAACCCACAGTCTCAGAGGGAGAGATTGGTGAGTAATTACTCGAGTACAAGTAACCTCCGACACCCTGGCAGCAGTTAGCACCTAACACCGCACCTAATCATCGTGACCACCGCCGCCGCGGAGAGCTAACACTCAAGAGGCCGCATCACGATGATCATCGAGGATCATCATGCACAGGAGCACGGAGAACCCCAGCAATGCCGCCAAACCCCCACACATCAAGATCACATACCAGTCCGGCATCACGTCCGCCATTAGAGCCTTGTCCCGAGCTCCTGCAGACAGAGATGGAGGAGAAGGGAGGAGAAGGAGAAGCGAGGTCAGATGGAGGAAGAAGAAGGAGCACCGCCATCGTTTTATAGCTTGAGATTGGTGTACGGTGGGCGAAGTCCACCAGCGCTACTCGTCGCTCGATCGCCGGTGTTCGGAGGCGAATCCGTGAGCAGTGCCGATAGCGCACTGGCCTGTGAGGTGAGTGCACGCGGCGCCGGCAGCTAGCACGCCGTGCACTACCGCAGTACGACCTAGATGCCCTACGAGCTAGACATCACTGGTGGAGAAAGCGCGGGAAAGCGTGCGGGAGAGAGGAAGAAGGGAAGGCCAAAGGTAGAGGAAGAGACCGACAGTGGGCCCCGGGTCCACCTGTCAGCCGCAGAGAGCACTATGCTCTCGGGTACGACCAGCGTATTATTTTTCAGTAATTTAGAAGTTTATTCTAAATTTACTGTAACCAATAGTAGAAACTGACCGTAAATTTTCCCATGCAACGCCAGTGTGCCACACTGTGGTTTTACACCACTTATTGCCCACTCACTGTAGCTACGTTTTAATTACAGGAGCAGGATGGTTATTTTTGTGATAGTAGGAGTTAACTTTTTCAAAACAACCCTTATCAAATCTCAAGGACGAGATTTCTTTTTTAAGGGTGGTAGTGTTCTAACACCCCAAAAATTTAACCATGTTTTGTATTATTAAAACTTTGCCAGGAGTTTAAAAATTTTGTTGTCTGGATTTTCTTTTGATTTCAGAACCCCTTTTCTTTAATATTGTGGAGTTTTTACCCCAAGTAGAAACTTTCCAAAAATATTATTGGAATTGTATACTCTATCACTAAAACAATTCTTAATCAGTGGTTTTATTTGCATAATTGTTTTTTCTGAGCTTTATTCTTTTAAAAGTGATTTTCAGAGCCTCTTTTACACTGCAACCATTTGATAAATGCCTCAAAAAAATTCATCAAAATTTGGGGATGACATATGATGTCCCTAGATCAGTTTTATGCAAAAACATCTTCTGTTCATTGGAGATTTTGAGGTCTACACCAAGTTTTCAAATCTGGTCCAGTGGGCAATTTTGCACTACAACCTATTTAAATACTTCTTTTAAACTTCAACCAAAATTAGGGGAGGTCAGTCGGAGTATATTATCCACATTTATGCAAAAACGCATTTATGTCCTTTGAAAATTTTGAGTGAATCAACGTCATTTTCTTCCTGGTCCCACTTGATGATTTGTACTGCAACCATGTTTTAACTTGCTCTTTTATCCATGGTTCCTTTTCCTGCTTGTAGTCCTTCCTACAAAACCCTTAAGTCCAAGAGCATAAACCCATTGGAATATTTTTGGTGCATGAAGTGGCAGCCTTTAGTTTGTGCCCAAAATTGGTTTTCTCATGTAATTGTACTAACAAGTTTCTTTATTTGGCAAACTAACCTGGTCAAAATCACCTACACCAGAAGAGACCCCAGTCTAGAGATTTTGGCTACTCCAAGAACTGCCTAGATGCCTCTAGCATTTTGTCAAACACCTTGTGTGCGTGGCCAGTTGTGGCATGATTTTTAGTTAGCATTGCAAGCTTGGTTCCCTGACCTAACCCCCATGTCCCTAAACCTTCTTGCTAACCCTAGCCTAGTACTGTTAATTGCCAGCCTTGCTCAAGCACTCTAGGTCACCCCGGCATTCTGTTGAACACATAGCGTGCATGCTCTGGGCGCGCCCAGAGCCGACGTTTCGCACGCGCGCGCGCAACCGAGCCACTGCGTTCGCTCGCCCGCGCCCCTGGCCTTTGCTCGCCTGCAGAGCCACCCCCTCGGCCTCAGCAGCTCACCAGAACACGCCAGCCGTCCCTGGGCAGCACAGCGCCTCCGTCAGGTCGGCCACGACGGCTAGCGGCTGGCCACAGTGAGCTTCTGCCCCGGACGGTGCCGCCCGAGCCACCCCAGCGCGCCAGCTGCCCTCTGGGACAGCGTGATCCTATCCGCAAGCCCGTCCTCTAGCTCTAGTCGTCGCCAGGTCGCCCTCCAACAATAGAGAGGCGGTTCGCCGCTGTTCTTATCTCCGGCCGCCTCGAGACCGACCTAACCGCGCTATAAAAGGGGCCCAGAGCACGTTCGAACCTCAGGCAGCCTCGCACCACCCCTCTGGCGCGCCCCACGTCCAGCAAGCAATGGCGGGAGGCCTTCTTCCTCCCCTCCGACCGATTCGGCCGCCGCCACGCTCTGGTTCAATTCTTCACAAGCAGAGCTTCCCCCACCCTTCCGGCACCACCACCCAACTCCTCTTCATCTTGCGGAACCGCCCAGACCCCCAGCTACAGCGGAGAACCACCCTAGCCAGAACCCCCAAATCGACCCGAAGCTATCGCCGCCGAGGAGCTCACCGTCGGCGAGTCCCTCCGTCCCCACCTGCCTAGCAACCACCGGGAGGACCGTCCTGGACCCACGGATCCATCCCTGCCCTCCGGAGCCAGCGGGGAGCCGCCAATCGCCGGCGATGATCGCCGGAGTTCCGCCCCCGCTCGGACAAAGGAAGAGGAGGGAGAGGGGACTGGTCAAACCTGGCCAGTGGGTCCCCTGGACCCACTGTCAGTGACCCACGCACGGTCCACGCTGGATAAGAGGAGACGTAAACTCGGAATACGCCTTCGACGTGGTTAGTTTTCGAAACTTTTTTCTTTTTTTCTGTATTATTTTAAAAATAGATTTTGACCAAAACTTTGACTGGCTATAACTTTTTAAATATAAGTCCAAATGAATTGATTCCTTTTCCTACCTCTCTCAAATATTGTGTAGTTTATTTTCAAATTTACTTGAAAAAAATTCAGACAACTTTTTTGTACTGTTTTTGAAACTATATATTAATTCAAAAATATTTTAAATAGGATTTTTGGAGAGAGGAGAAAGCTTTCAAAAGTTTTGGAATGCACCCTGCCTCCCCACAACTTGAAGGCAAGCATTCTGAACCCTGGCATAATATTGTCGTGTGTTGTTTGATACGATTGCAACACCTCGCGTCTCGGAGTTTTTCGTGATTTTTTTTGTGATGATATGTTCAAACTCATGAGTGCATATTGATGATTCCTATTGTTGGAGTTTGATATGCTTGGGATAGTAGTCACCATCACATGCCTCTCATGCATACCGGAAGGAAACCAGGCAAAGCCTCTATCTTGGGTAGATACGAGCTTGTCTCCGGTCGTTGAGACGATTGTGTCTGGTACGGCATAGGGAGACATGATGAGTGGTGGTTATGACTGTTGGTTGAGAACATATTTGTTATGCTAATCGTTCAGGTAACACCTAAACCTCCGGAGTCGACCATAGATTGAGTCTTGTTCCAGTAACCCCCATACTTGCTTCGTACTACCACTTGTCCCTGTTGTAGGTAGGGTACGGTTCAGTAAGTTGTCAACCCCTTTCTAGCACACACCGTACAGAGAGGCCATGGTGGAAGATACCGGCTGCATCCGATAGGCATGCCACCTGGTCCGGGGGCATGGGTGTTTCGGTTGTAGCCGAAGGGGGTAGCTCCCCCAGTTTGCGTGCGGTATAAATTTTGTGATCCCATGCTAATCGAGGTTGTAGCCTCCCCACTTAGAGTTTTGCTTAACAAGTGTCGTGGGTGATTCAAGACACCGATGAGTCAAGATGGTGTGTGCGGTTGGGTGTGTTTTCAACTAAAAGACCGTAAGCGGAATTAGTCCGGATGGACTAACGGAATCCGTTACTCGTGGGTAATGAGTACACCCTCTGCAGAGGTTATACCTATTCGAGTAGCCGTGTCCATGGTTAAGGACTATAGTCTGGGTTGGATCAAGTGTCGGTCTTAGTGTCGGTCTTCGGAGGAAAAGAACAACTAAGTCAGAACATTGATTATGACCGGTGACATATGATGATTATGATTATTATTATTATGGACAAACTATTTTCTTTACTTGATTTACTGAGTATCCCTGGGACGGTTCTACCTCCTGGATATTCACTGTGATTATTCTGTTATAAGCCCTTTATGTGGTGTCGCATAGACGCCCGACTGTGGCATGTTTGTTATTTATTCACCACATAAGCCCTTTATGTGGTTTCGCTGAGACACCCGACTGTGGCATGCTTGTTATGTATTCACTTTATAAGCCCTTTATGTGGCGTCTCGCAGACGCCCGACTGCGGCATGTTTGTTACCTATTTCACTTATGAGCCCTTTCTGTGGTGTCGCTCAGATGCCCGACTGAGGCATTCTATTTTTACTCTCTAATTGCATTATTCAGGTGCTACGTGAATAACTTGCTTGCGTGCATCATGGATTTTATTTCTGTGACTGATGTTGTGATCATAGAATATTTCAGAGTATGATTATCGTTTGTTATATATACCTGTGTCCATAATGTTTGCGAGTAAATTCAAAGTACTCACTAGCTTGTCCCTGGCTATTGTCTTGGCCAGATTTCTTGCTTGCAGAGGAGCTTTGCGATGACAGCCCCGGAACCTAGTCAATGGTGATAGCAGCCTCGCGAAGATAGGAGTTATCTAGGTCAGCTGTTCCTATGGGAAATGGAGTTCCACAGACGCAGATGACCACAAACCGCTTCCGCCATCAACCACTAGAAACCTTGTATTGTACTCATAGGCCAAAATGGTCTTGTACTACATATAATGTATTTTGCTTGGAGTTATTGTATCAAGTTTGTGTCTCGCCAACTAAGAGTAATCCTGGGGCTGGTGAGCATAAGGGCCATTTTCTGGGAAATTAAAATCCCGAAAATCCGGTCCTGACAGAGCATGCGCGTAGTACTTGAATTTTTGATGAATTCTAATTTTTTGCAAGAAGTATATGAGTTCTTTTGACTAATGTTGAGTCCATGGATTATACGCACTCTCACCTTTCCACCTTTGCTAGCCTCTTCGGTACCGTGCATTGCCCTTTCTCACCTTGAGAGTTGGCGCAAACTTCGTCGGTGCATCCAAACCCCGTGAGACGATACACTCTATCACACATAAACCTCCTTATATCTTCCTCAAAACAGCCACCATACCTACCTATCATGGCATTTCCATAGCCATTCCGAGATATATTGCCATGCAACTTCCACCATCATCATCATGACATACATTACTTTTGTCATATTGCCATTGCATGATCTTGTAGTTGACATCGTATTTGTGGCAAAGCCACCATGCATTATTTTTCGTACATGTCACTCTTGATTCATAGCACCATCCCGGTACACCGCCGGAGGCATTCATATAGAGTCATATCTTGTTCTAAATTTCGAGTTGTAATCCTTGTGTTGTAATCAATAGAAGTGTGATGATCATCATTATAAGAGCATTGCCCAAAAAAAAGAGAAAGGCCAAAAAAAAAGAAAGGCCCAAAAAAAGCGAAAATAAAAAGGGCAATGCTACTATCTCTTTTTCCACATTTGTGCTTCAATTTAGCACCTTGTTCTTCACGTAGTGAGTCTCATATATTGTGCTTCAAAGTAGCACCTTGTTCCTCATGTAGTGAGTCTCATAAGTTGTCTTTTTTATACTAGTGGGAATTTTTCATTATAGAACTTGGCTTGTATATTCCTACGATGGGCTTCCTCAAATGCCCTAGGTCTTCGTGAGCAAGCAAGTTGGATGCACACCCACTAGTATTCTTTTGTTGAGCATTCACAGCTCTAGTGCATCCGTTGCATGGCAATCCCTACTCCTCATATTGACATCAATTGATGGGCATCTCCATAGTCCATTGATTAGCCTCGTCAATGTGAGACTTTCTCATTTTTGTCTTCTCCACACAATCCCCATCATCATATTCTATTCCACCCATAGTGCTATATCCATGGCTCACGCTCATGTATTGCGTGAAGATCGAAAAAGTTTGAGATTATTTAAGTATGAAACAATTGCTTGGCTTGTCATCGGGGGTATAGAAGTTGGGAACATCTTTGTGTGACGAAAATGAAGCATAGCCTAACTACATGATTTTGTAGGGATGAACTTTCTTTTGCCATGTTATTTTGAGAAGACATGATTGCTTTGATTAGTATGCTTGAAGTATTATTATTTTTGTGTCAGTATGAACTTTTGTCTTGAATCTCTCGGATCTGAATATTCATATCACAATTAAGCAGATTTACAATGAAATAATGCGAAAGTATCACTCCGCATCAAAAATTCTTTTTTTATCATTTACCTACTCGAGGACGAGCAGGAATTAAGCTTGGGGATGCCCGATACGTCTCCAACGTATCTATAATTTTTGATTGCTCCATGCTACTTTATCTACTGTTTTGGACTATACTGGGCTTTATTTTCCACTTTTATATTACTTTTGGGAGTAACCTATTAACCGGAGGCCCAGCCCGGAATTGTTGTTTTTTTCCTTTTTCAGTATTTCGAAGAAACAGAATATCAAATGGAGTCCAAACGGAATGAAACCTTCGGGATCGTGATTTTCCAACCGAACGTGACCCAGGAGACTTGGACCCTACTCCAAGCAGTGCCTGAGGAGGTCACGAGGGTGGAGGGCGACCCCCTGGGCGTGCCCCCTACCTCGTGGGCCCCTCGGAGCTCCACTAACGTACTCCTTCCCCCTATATATACCTACGTATCACCGAACAATCAGAACAGGAACCAAAAACCTAATTCCACCGTCGCAACCTTCTGTATCCACGAGATCCCATCCTGGGGCCTGTTCCGGAGCTCTGCCGGAGGGGGCATCCACCACGGAGGGGTTCTACATCATCACCATAGCCCCTCCGATGAAGTGTGAGTTGTTTACTTCAAACCTTCGGGTCAATAGCTAGTAGCTAGATGGCTTCTTCTCTCTTTTTGGATCTCAATACAATGTTCTCCCCCTCTCTCATGGAGATCTATTCGATGTAATCTTCTTTTTGTGGTGTGTTTGTTGAGACCGATGAATTGTGGGTTTATGATCTAGTATTATCTATGGAAAATATTTGATTCTTCTCTTAATTCTTGTATGTATGATTGAGTTATCTTTGCAAGTCTCTTCGAATTATCTTTTTGGTTTGGCCAACTAGATTGGTAGTTCTTGCAATGGGAGAAGTGCTTAGCTTTGGGTTCAATCTTGCGGTGTCCCTACTCAGTGACAGAAAGAGTTGCAAGGCACGTATTGTATTGTTGCCATTGAGGATAACAAGATGGGGTTTTTATCATATTGCATGAATTTATCCCTCTACATCTTGTCATCTTGCTTACGGCGTTACTCTGTTTTTACTTAATACTCTAGATGCATGCTGGATAGCGGTCGATGAGTGGAGTAATAGTAGTAGATGCAGAATTGTTTCGATCTACTTGTTTTGGACGTGATGCCTATATACATGATCATTGCCTAGATATACTCATAACTATGCTCAATTCTGTCAATTGCTCAACAGTAATTTGTTCACCCACTGTAGAATACTTATGCTCTTGAGAGAAACCTATGGCCCCTGGGTCTATTCTCATCATATCAATCTATATCACTTTATTTACTTGCTTTGTTTTTACTTTGCCTTTATTTTTACTTTGCATCTATCTATCAAAAATACCAAAAATATTATCTCTATTAGATCTCACTCTCGTAAGTGACCGTGAAGGGATTGACAACCCCTAAGCGTTGATTGCGAGTTGTTATCGTTTTGTGTAGGTACGAGGGACTTGTGCGTGGTCTCCTACTAGATTGATACCTTGGTTCTCAAAAACGAAGGAAATAGTTACGATACTTTACTGCACCATCCTCTCCACTTCGGGGAAATCCAACGCAGTGCTCAAGAGGTAGAAATGGGTTCTGTGGTGTGGTACAGTGCGCTACCTCTGCAGAGTGTATGTAAACTATCGATAGCCGCGTCCTCGGTCATGGGCATAAGTTCGTAGTAGGGTACACTATCGGATCTTGGTTGAAATTGAGGATAAGCCAGAAATAATTAAGCTGATTAATGTGGTTGTGATCACCGTAAGGATCACGGGCCATTTGTTGGTCGGGTTGTGATCGCTGTAAGGATCACGAGTTTGTCTCTGTTTGTGATCAGGAAATGAGATGATCACTATTGGTAAGAGAGTCCGAGGGACTCAGTGCACAAGTTTGGTGGCGTTGCATGAGTAATATGTTTGCATTTAAAGAACCATGGTAGAACATGAGATGGTTGCATACAGTTAACATGCTATGTCTGCAGTTGATATGATTGGTAGTTTATTTTCAGCATAGTTTCATGATGCCATGCCATGCTTTGATTGATATGATTGAGATGATATGCTATGTTTTGCTGTCGCCATGTTAGAAATAAATTTGCTATGCCATGTTGTTGCCATGCTAGTGGATGCCATGATGATAATTTGATTTATGTCTTTGGTTGATATTATGCCATGCTTAGTTTCTGATATGAGATAGGTTGTTGCATTCGCTTGGTTCCTGCTTTGTCTTCTACTTGTTTGGATGCTATGTATTTGGTTGTCTTGCAAGTACATTCAATGTACTGACCTGGCATGTCATGCCATTTATAGCCCAACCCCGGTGTACGGTGTGCAGAGTCCAGGAAACTCGCTCGTCACCCGATCACAGGCGTCTAGGAGGCGAATCCGCGAGCAGTGCTGACAAGGTGCTGGCCCGCGACGTGAGTGCTCGCTGCACCGGCGTCGTGCATGCCGCGCACTATAGCACTAGGATCCTCATCGCCCTAGGAGCTAGATGCGCGCTGCGCCAAGCCGCACGTGAAGCAGCATCACAGGAGAAGCAGTTAGCCGGAGGTAGAAGAAGGAGGCTGCCAGTGGGCCCTGGATCCACGTGTCAGCAGGTGAGTCCACTGTTCACTGGGTGCATCTAGCAATTTTTCGAGAGTTTGATCTCGAGTGCCCCTAGCCGTGGATATAACTGCGTTTTTCCATATCTCTCCCTGGGTATACCAATTATCGGTGCCCCAACTCGTTCAAATTCAATCAAAGGGTTAAATTTTAACCCAGAGATTTTTTTCCCAGAGTGGTTATCTTTTCTTTGTGATGTAACCCTAGGAATCTTGAGGACGAGATTCTTTTAAGGGGGAACGTTTGTAACAGCCCCAAAATTGGGTTATCAATTTTTGTGGTGATATTCCTTCCTGGCACACATTTTCAAAGATCTTCCCCCTGAGTTTTGCTGATGACCCTGAGAGTTCTTGTCATTTCCATCCTTTGAAAACTTGCTCATGTCTTTTTCAGTGGGCAAGACCTCAGTTGCATCGTCTTTAACCCTCTCAAACCCCAGTTCCAAATTTTTGGAATTTGAATATGCGCTTTGTGATTTCAAAGGGGCTATCATTTTCCTTGATCTGCTGATCATCCCATCTGTTCCTATAGACCCTTCTATCCTTCTAAACCTTGGATATGCAAAAATATTGCCAAGTCCCATGCAATCTTTTTGAATTATGATTTATTCCTTTTCTTGCCTTTCTGAGAAATAAAATCAAAAGGCATATCTAGCCATCTCCTAAATTCATGTGAATTGGTGGAGTTGATAATTATGCCTAATCCAAGATCTGGTAATTCTATTGGCCATAATTAAATAAGGAAAATTGCCTTTTTCTTATTTTATGCCAATATTCCAATTCTGCCACTTTCTAAAGGATCTACTAGTTTTATAGCAGCGAAAATTCTCACATAAATTGTGGAGCTTGACCTTGCTATATAATCACTAGTTCCATCATCATCTCATGTTCCACAGATCAAAAATTGGGCACATGATCCAATGCAAGTTTCTGCCTTCTTTGAAATTTTGCAAAGGAAGTGCTTTATTCCCAATTCCAGTTGAGCTGCAATTTGGCAGGGTGCTTAATATTGACAAATAACCCATGGATACCAAAGATTATCTCAATCCAATAATCGTAGCTCCGTGTGCAATTTTTCAAAGTTTCTGACCAGATTGTCACTTTGTGAAGGAAGTACCTTTATAGATCTTTCAAATGGGATGAAACTTTTCCATCCTATCAAGTATCCCAAATAATTATCCTTCACTCAAATTCAGCTCATTTCATAGAGCTATGTGAGCACAGGAGCAATTCTTGTTCTCTGTCCAAATTTTCAGTTTGTGAAGCAAGTATATTTTATATTGCTCCATTATGGCTGAAAATAATTCCAGGCCTTCTCCTATCCATTTAACCGACCTACCCAAGAGTTTGGCTAATTTCATTTATCCAATATTTTCCTAGAATTTTCCCAAGTTTCTGGTCAAAAGTGATGCTTGTGAAGCAAGTACTAATTTGGTAAGTTCATTTGGTGTGATATTTTTATATCATCTATTATGACCAAATCATTAGGATTTTCCAAGTTATAGCTCAATCCAACTGAGGGAGTCCTGGATTAGGGGGTGTCCGGATAGCCGAACTATCACCTTTGGCCGGACTCCTGGACTATGAAGATACAAGATTGAAGACTTCGTCCCGTGTCCGGATGGGACTTTCCTTGGCATGGAAGGCAAGCTTGGCGATATGGATATGTAGATCTCCTACCATTGTAACCGACTCTGTGTAACCCTAACCCTCTTCGGTGCCTATATAAACCGGAGGTTTTTAGTCCATAGGACGAACAACAATCATACCATAGGCTAGCTTCTAGGGTTTAGTCTCTCTGATCTCGTGGTAGATCTACTGTTGTACTACCCATATCATCAATATTAATCAAGCAGGAGTAGGGTTTTACCTCCATCGAGAGGGCCCAAACCTGGGTAAAAACATCGTGTCCCTTGCCTCCTGTTACCATCCTCCTAGACGCACAGTTCGGGACCCTCTACCCGAGATCCGCCAGTTTTGACATTGACATTGGTACTTTTATTCAGAGTTCCTATGTGTCGTCATCTTTAGGCCCGATGGCTCCTCCTATCATCAACAATGATGCGGTCCAGGGTGAGACTTTTCTCCCCGGACAGATCTTCGTATTCGGTGGCTTTGCACTGCAGGCCAATTCACTTGGGCATCTGGAGCAGATTGAAAGCTACGCCCCTGGCCATCAGGTCAGATTTGGAAATTTGAACTATACGGCTGGCGTCTGCGGAGACTTGATCTTCGACGGGTTCGAGCCACAGCCAAGCGCGCCGCACTGTCACGATGGGCATGATCTAGCTCTGCCGCCGAACAGTGCCCTGGAGGCCGCACTAGTGTCCGCTCCGACCCTTAGCTCGGAGCCGACTGCGCCGACCGAGGACCGGTGGCTAGACACTACCTCGGGGGCTGCGATCTCTATGGCGATTGAGCCGAACACCATCCCTGTCCTTTGTCAGGCTCGTAACTCCAAGGTGCCGGACTCTTCTCCAGACTCCGAACCTTCCGCGCCCCTGCCAATCGAATCCGATTGGGCGCCGGTCATGGAATTCACCACCGCGGACATGTTTTAGCACTCGCCCTTTGGTGACATCCTGAATTCACTAAAGTCTCTCTCTTTATCAGGAGAGCCCTGGTCAGACTATGGTCAGGAAGGTTGGGATGCGGACGACGAAGAAATTCAAATCCCACCCACCACCCACTTCGTAGCCACTGTCGATGATTTAACCGACATGCTCGATTTCGACTCCGAAGACATCGACGGTATGGACGATGATGCAGGAGACGACCAAGAACCAGCACCTACAGGGCACTGGAAGGCCACCTCGTCATACGACATTTACATGGTGGACATCCCAAAAGATGGGAATGGCGATGGAACAACGGAGGATGACCCCTCCGAGAAACAGCCTAGGCGCCGGCGTCAGCGGCGCCGCTCTAAATCCCGCCACAGCAAAAATGGTGATTCCGGCACGGGAGACAATAACACCCCGGACAGTGCCGAAGACAACCCCCTCCAGCAGGATTCAGTGCAGGGGATGGAGTAGCCAGCCCTCATGAGAGAGCAGCAGGTAGAGAGGTAGAGGACGATAATTACATGCCTCCCTCCGAAGACGAGGCAAGCCTCGACGACGATGAATTTGTCGTGCCTGAGGATCCTGTCGAACAAGAACGTTTCAAACGCAGGCTTATGGCCACGGCAAGCAGCCTCAAGAAAAAGCAGCAACAGCTTAGAGCTGACCAAGACTTGCTAGCCGACAGATGGACTGAAGTCCTTGCGTCCGAAGAGTATGAACTCGAACGCCACTCCAAGAGCTACCCAAAACGCAGGCTGGTACCCCGATTAGAGGAGGAATCACCTAGACCTATATCACCAGCGCATGATACGACCGACCGGCCACCTCGTGGCCGCGACAGAGAGGCCTCTCGGCCCTCCACTCAAGCTGCACCCCGGCGCCGCTCAAAAAATACCAAGGCACGGGAAAATGTGCCAGACCTGCGGGATATAATGGAGGACAAGGCAAGGCAAACAAGATCGATCTACGGATCGCGTGGGCGCCCCACGATATGTGATGATAACCTTCACGCCGGATATGGCAATTCCGGCCCGGCCGAACACAGTAGACAAAGCTCATTTGAGCTGCGTCGTGATATAGCTCAATACAGAGGCACCGCACACCCACTATGCTTCACAGATGAAGTGATGGATCATCAAATACCTGAGGGATTCAAACCCGTAAACATATCCACATGGCCCGCGGTGATGAGTTACACGCCATCAAATACCTCCCACTCAAGCTTAAAGGACCAGCTCGGCATTGGCTTAACAGCTTGCCAGCGGAGTCAATTGCTTGTTGGGAAGACCTGGAAGCCGCATTTCTCGACAACTTCCAGGGCACTTATGTGCGACCACCAGACGCCGATGACCTAAGCCACATAATTCAATAACCAGAGGAATCAGCCAGACAATTCTGGACACGGTTCCTAACCAAGAAAAATCAAATCGTCGACTGTCCG
Source organism: Triticum aestivum (assembly GCF_018294505.1). Classification (NCBI taxonomy): domain Eukaryota; kingdom Viridiplantae; phylum Streptophyta; class Magnoliopsida; order Poales; family Poaceae; genus Triticum; species Triticum aestivum. The sequence goes on from NC_057795.1 coordinate 535,457,297, forward strand.
GATGCAGAGGCCCTTGCAGCCTTCAAACATAACATCCGCGACGAGTGGCTGGCCCGGCACCTAGGACAGGAAAAGCCGAAAACCATGGCAGCCCTTACAACACTCATGACCCACATTTGCATGGGAGAGGACAGCTGGCTAGCTCGTAGTAACAACATGACCAAGAGCCCTGGTAATTCGGATACCAAGGACAGCAACGGCAGGTCGCGTCGCAACAAGCACAAGCGCCACATTAATGGTAATAATGCTGAGGATACGGCAGTCAATGCCGGATTCAGAGGCTCTAAAATCGGTCAGCGGAAAAAGCCATTCAAAAGAAATACTCCGGGCCCATCCAATTTGGACCGAATACTCGATCGCTCGTGCCAGATACACAGCACCCCCAAAAAGACATCCAACCACACCAACAGGGATTGTTGGGTGTTCAAGCAGGCAGGCAAGTTAAATGCCAAAAACAATGACAAGCGGCTGCATAGCGACGACGAGGAAGAGCCCCGGCCGCCGAACAATAGAGGACATAAGGGCTTCCCGCTACAAGTGCGGACGGTGAACATGATATACGCAACCCACATACCCAAAAGGGAGCGGAAGCGTGCACTAAGGGACATATATGCGATGGAGCCAGTCGCCCCAAAGTTCAATCCGTGGTCCTCCTGCCCGATCACTTTTGATCGAAGGGACCACCCCACTAGCATCCACCATGGCAGATTCGCTGCATTGGTTCTAGACCCAATCATTGACGGATTTCACCTCACTAGAGTCCTGATGGACGGCGGCAGCAGCCTGAACCTGCTTTATCAGGATACAGTGCGCAAAATGGGCATAGACCCCTCAAGGATTAAACCCACAAACACGACCTTTAAGGGTGTCATACCAGGTGTAGAGGCCAACTGTACAGGCTCAGTTACACTTGAAGTGGTCTTCGGATCCCCGGATAACTTCCAAAGCGAGGAGTTAATCTTCGACATAGTCCCGTTCCGCAGCGGCTATCACGCACTGCTCGGACAAACCGCATTTTCAAAGTTCATTGCGGTGCCGCACTATGCATACCTCAAGCTCAAGATGCCAGGCCCTCGAGGAGTCATTACGGTCAACGGAAACACCAAACGCTCTCTCCGAACGGAGGAGCACACGACGGCTCTCATGGCAGAAGTACAAAGCAACCTCTCAAGGCAATTCTTGAGTCTGACTAATAAACGTCCGGACACCGTCAAGCGCGCCCGGAGTAACCTACAACAAGACCGTCTGGCACGTCCCGAGCACGCGTAGCAATGCGGCCCCAACCCCAGCCCTCGCGAAATTGCAAAACTAGTACTACGCTTACATAATTACGCTCTAGAAATACCATGGGCATAGGGGGAGGGGCACGACCACGGCAGGCCCAGAATGCGGCTCAACCGCACCAGGGGCTCCCGATTGTGTAATTCCTTTTTCTTACTTTCAGGACTCCTTTATGAAGAAGCCCTCTCCGGCAGTAGAATCGCCGAACAAACGATGCAATAGCCAAGGAAGCAGAAAGCTACGTCGAGTTTCCACGTGGTCTCTATAACGAGCAGTATACTTGTTTTACATATCATCCCGCAGCTCGCTCCTGGAGGGGGACATGTCAAATAGTCCCGTCCCTTGCTTATCGCACTATTTGTATCATTCTGCTTTTACCGCAGCTTTTTTAATAAACAATGCACAGCTTTTGCCTATTATTGCATTCCTTTTTCTTATCTATATATGTTCACTTATGACATGTTGCATCCGTACGCTTTGGTACGGCCAAATACACCAGGGGCTTAAGTACCCCAAAATATGGTGTGATAAGTCCGAACACTTTCACAAGTGCGGCACCCCAAACTTATAGCATTATACGCATTGGCTCCGAATCATGTCTTGGGTCAATAGTTGGGTTTGCCCGGATCCCATGTTTTGGTACCTTACGTTTTGTTATATCGGCTAAGGTAGCGCTGGGAGAACCACTGCGATTGTGCCCTGGTTGAGCTGGGTTAAGCACCTCAGTGGAGAAAGCTAAAACTGACCGTCATGAGAGGGCGAGAGCCGGTCGCTGTTCGAGAGGTTTTCGAGTCCACAAAGACTTATGCCGCTTAGAGCGAGGTGTCGGCTTTGTCCGGCCCAGGCGTGGATAGTGCCCCGAACTCGGTCTTTCGAATACTAGGGGCTTTGCCGAAATTTAAAATTATAGAATTCTCTAGCTAAGTGAGAGTGTTCAAGCATTATAGTCCGGTTGCCTCGTTCGTTGCATTGAGCGCCTCAGTCGAAGGACCCAAGAATGGTAAAAAGAGCGCTCAAGTTTATCCCGAACACCTCAACACTCGCGGCATGGAGGCAGAAGTCAACAACTCGCCATCTCTCAAATTTAATAAACGGCCACACAGAAGGTAATATTTTAAATTCACAAGCGTTGCTTAGCGCATATGAACAAGTTTTCAAGCGTACAGGATAACAAATGCGAGTTTACTCAAAAATTACATCTTTGGAGCATTCACCCACTATAAGGCGGGCACCCTTCAGGACGCCCACATAATACATCTCGGGCTTGCGATACTCCCTGCCCGGTGGTGGAGCGTCCGTCACAAGCTTCTCAACGTCCATCTTGCCCCAGTGCACTTTAGCACGGGCAAGGGCCCTACGGGCACCTTTGACACAGATGGAGCACTTGATGACTTCAATCCATGGACAGGCGTCCACCAGCTGCCTCACCAGCCCAAAGTAGCTCCCAGGCATGGCTTCCTTAGACCACACCTGAACTATGATGCCCTTCATGGCTTGTTCGGCCACCTTATGGAGCTCGACCAGCTGCTTCAGCTGGTCGCTCAAGGGAACCGGGTGTCCGGCCTTAGCATACTGAGACCAGAACACCTTCTGCTTCGACCTCCCCTCCTCGGCCCGGTAGAATGCGACAGCGTCGGACACACTGCGGGGCAGATTTGCGAATGCTCCTGGAGAGCTCCGGTTTCGTGTAAGTAACAAGTAATTCACTTTCACGTGCTTGCTTTGCATGAAGAATGCCTTACCCACCGCTATCTTTTTCATTGCCTCAATTTCCTGGAGGGCTTTTTGGGCTTCGGCCTTAGCGGCTTTGGCGCTCTCAAGAGCCGAGGCGAGCTCGGACTCTCGACTCTTTGAGTCACGCTCCAAACTCTCGTGTTTCTCCACGAGAGCCTGGAGCTCTTGCCGCACCTTCGCCACCCGCGCCTCCTATTTCTCTCGCTCGGTGCGCTTCGCGGCCGCATTGCTTTCGGCCTTGGACACCGCTTCCTTCAGGGTCGCCACCTCATTCGTGGCCCCTGCAATTCTCACGTTATTTTTGTCATTTTTTGCAACCACATCTTTTATATACTTCCATAAGGTATTACTTACCTTCCTTGTCCTAATCTGCTTTTTGGCAACGCCGAGCTCGTTCTCGGACCGCTCGAGGCTCTGCTTCAATGCACTGACCTCCGTAGTCAGTGCGGCAGAGGTCAGCAGCGCAGCCTGCATTCCCCATATTGACATACTTATGTTAGACTCCTGCGTACATCTTTTTCGATCTTCAGTTCGGCTTTTCTTTCCGAACACCAAACTGAGCATCAGGGGCTACTGTCTATGCGGTAATATTTTTACATATCTTAAATACATACCTCAAAGCCTGTTAGAAGGCTGGCACAGGCTCCAGTCAGCCCGCTCTTGGCGGACTGAACTTTCTGGATCACCACACTCATAACAGTGCGGTGCTCCTCGTCGATGGAGGCACCGTTAAGCGCCTCCAGCAAATTATCCGGTGCCTCCGGTTGGACGGAGGTCACCGGTGTTGCAGTCTCGCCCTTCTTACGAAGGGGCCGCCTGCCGGACTCTAGAACCATTGAAGTTTCCGGTGCGGAGTCCGGCCCAGGGCCGGACTTAGAGCCCTTTGGGGTTTGATCCCCCTTGTACCTGGAGTCCGGGAGGTTGCCTTCCGGCGCCTCCTAGACCTCCTCCTCCTGGCTGGGCCCCTTTTGGGACCCCACCTCAGCGTCATCCGCAGCGCGAGGAGAGGAGGCAGCCGGAAGTGAAGTGCTATTCACGTCCACGGAGCCAGGGAGCCGCTCGTTGAAGTGTCGAGCCCGTCCTTGGGCGGGCTGCAGTGTTATATTCGGTGTTAGGAGATTCTATACAACAAACGAAACGCCATGAGTTATTCTGGTATCCGGACACTTACGATGTCGCCAGGGGCTTAGCCCTCGGTGGCCACTCCTCTTCGCCGTCGTCGATGTTGCTGGAGTAGTCCGGAGGAAGGGTCCTTCCCTTCTTGGACCCTCCGGCCTCCCCAGTTGGGGCAGCCTTCCTTTTCTTCTCTCCCCCGCTGGGGAAGAGGCCTCTTTTTCCTCCTCCTCTTCTTCACGGGAGGAGTCCGCCTCGGAGTCATCGGACGATGAGTCCGACAACACCTGGCGCCGGGAACTCCTTCGAGTTCCCGTGGCCTTCTTCTTGGCCTTCTTCTTCGGCACCACGTGAGGTGTCAGAACCAGCAGCCCCGTCAATCGAGCATCCGCCGGGACTTTTCGCAAGGGAGCCAGACAGTCAACCTGCCCGGACGTCTTCTGCCAGGCCTGTCAAAGGTAAGGGAGTTTAGATCCCGCATAGAGTCAAACTATGAAAAACAAGTGTCCTATAAAGGGTAAAATAGCTTACCTCGCTGGCTTGACGCCGCGAGCTGAATCCACGATCATCGGTAGCGGATGCGGGAGCCTCGGCGCCCTTGAACAGCACCTTCCAGGCATCTTCGTACGTAGTGTCGAAGAGCCTGCTCAAGGTTTGGTGTTGTGCCGGATCAAACTCCCACAAGTTGAAGGCCCGTTGTTGGCACGGGAGGATCCGGCGGATGAGCATGACCTGGACTACGTTGACAAGCTTGAGCTTCTTGTTCACCAGGTTTTGGACGCAGGATTGGAGTCCGGTCAGCTCGGTCAGGCCCCATGTCAGGCCCGTCTCTTTGCAAGAGGTGAGCCGTGTAGGGAAGCCAGATCGGAATTCGGAGGCCGCTGCCCATTTAAGGTCACGCGGCTCGGTGATGTAGAACCATCCCGATTCCCACCCCTTTATGGTCTCCACGAAGGAGCCCTCGAGCCATAAGATGTTGGGCATCCTGCCCACCATGGCACCTCCGCATTCCGCCTGGCGGCCGCCCACTACCTTCGGCTTGACATTGAATGTAACGCCCCAGATTCGATGCGCCAGGTGTCCGCCAGTTATTCGCCGTTCTTGCCATGTCATTTGCTTGCGTGTTGCATTTTATCATGTCATCATGTGCATCTCATTTCGCGTTCATGTTCGTCTCATGCATCCGAGCATTTTCCCCGTTGTCCGTTTTGAAATCCGGCACTCCTATGTTCCCCCAGTGTCCCCCTTTTCTCTCTCGTTGTGAGCGGGTGTTAAACTTTCTCGGAATGGACCGAGTCTTGCCAAGCAGCCTTGGTATACCACCGGTAGACCGCCTGTCAAGTTTTGTGCCATTTGGATGTCGTTTGATGCTACAACGGTTAACCGGGTAACCGTAAAAGCCTCTTTTGTCTTGCAGCCCAACACCCCTCCAAAGTGGCCCAAAACCCAGTAAACTCCCCTCCATGCTCTCGGTCGTTCGATCACGATCGCGTGGCCGAAAACCACACCTCATTTGGAGTCTCCTAGCTCCCTCTACCTATTTATAGACCCTCTCCCCTGAAATTCTCGGTCTAACCTGAGCCTCCTTCTACCTCGCGCCGCCGGACGAAAACCCCCGCTGGCCGGACATGTCCGCCCGTCCAGCGCCACCGCGCCCAGCCAACGGGAAGCTGCCACGTGGTGCTCCCCACCGCCGGCCCGCCCGAGCCCGCCTCCGGCCCTCCTGGCCCGCGCGCCGCCCGCCGTCGGGTCCCGTCCCCGCCGCCGGTGCCCTCGCCACCCGGCGCCGGTGACCTCCGCCACCCACGCCAAGTGCCCCCGCCGGCGTCCCACGCCTCCTATGCCTCGCCGCCCTCCGCCTTCGCCTCTGCCCGGCGCCACCCTTGCCTCGCCGTGCCGCCGCGCGTCCTCGCCGGTCGAGCGCCGACCGGAGCTGCGCCGGCCCACCTCTGCCCGGCCGCCCCGGCCGCCCGCCGACTCTTGCCACCGGCGCCGCCCCCGGCCTCCTCCTCCTCGCTGGCGCCTCCTCGGGCCAGATCCGGTTAGCCCCCACCGGATCCGGCCGGGATCCCTCCTCCTCGCGCCTCCCCGAGCCTCCCCGGCATATTCCTCCTCATCTCCGGCGACGAGCTCCGGCGAGCCTCGAAATCCGCGCCCGGGTCAACCCCCAGATCCGGAGGTGATTTTTCCTCTAAGTCCCCGAATATTTTTGCATAATGTTGCCCTGTTCATCGCATCATAACTCCATGCATACTACTCTGTTTCGTGCGTGTAATATGTAAAATTGTTCGCCTCGACGAGTACATCATTTCATTCCATTGCATCATGTTCATTTGAGTCCATCTTGATGCCCGAATGATCATTGAAAGAGTGCTATGTGATGTTAACCTGCTGAAACTATTAAAACTTGATGATTTGTCATTTTGGTTGCATTTGATGTGTGCATCCTATGAGCATGAGCTCTACATGTGTTTTGTGATACATCATGCCATATTTACAGTGGTGCCAGTCATGTATTTTTTTTGAATATTGTACTGAGTGCAACGAGCTCGTGAAGTAGGGTACTTGCTGTTGCTGTTTTGCTAGGCTGATTCTGTTATATTTTGTTGCTATGTAAACCGGCTGCTACTAGTCATTCTATGCATAATTTGGAGATGTTCTCTAAGGATGATTTGTTATACATGTATTGCCCTATCCATTCATGCCCCTGGTTGCATTTATAGCCTGCTGTCACATGTTGTTATCTTGCCCTCAAAACTGCTAAATAATGTTGCTGTCAGCCTGTTTACATTAAGTTCAATCTTGCCATGATTGTTGTTAGTGATCCAAGCATGCTATGACCTTGCTCTTGCGATGCTTAGCTTCATAAACATGCCTTCTTACTGTTGATTGCCTTGCCATGCCATGTATTGCTCTGTGGTGAGTGGTTCAAGCTCACAAACATGCTTACTTATTGTTGTTCCTGCCATGTATGAATCTGTCATATAACTTTCTATGTTTACACGGGTGCCATAATATTTTCTGTGCCCTTTTGGCTCATGGTCAGTAAGGGACATTTGTTCTATGAGTTTAGTAGATTCATGCCATGCCTTTGTTTGCCATGATAAGTTCATGTAACATGTTGTTTGATAGCTTTAAACATTGCAACCTGATGTTATTTCCTGATAAGTCTGAAACTGTTATTATTTGCATTCTTGCCATGTGTGTTTGAGCATGTTCTAGTGATTTCTGGAGTTAGCTCAGTGTTCATGTTTTGTCATGCTTTACCTGTACTTCATGCCCATGCCTTTTGTTCTTACGTTGAGATGCTGTATCATAGTGTTTTGATGCTTGCAATATGCCTAGTTGCTGTTTTGGACAGCTTGTCCTTTAAACTTGTATAGAGTGTATGTGTTGAACCGTTGCTCCGTTTTGAGTGTGCTCTATATGAAACTTGCTTGTTTTTGCATGCAGTTTCATATTATCATGTTGCGTCCTTGTTTTGAGGTGTTTTCTTGATGTTTGTATGAATTTTGCATCAATGCCATGTTTAACTTGTTTTGCTCATATCTTCTAGGCCGTAGCTCCGAACTAAATGAACTTTATATGTAACTTGACTAGAATTTCGTGTAGTTCATCGTGGTGCATCTTAACTTGCTGTTTAACAACTTGAACATAATGTTTATTCAGATCTGGACCAATTTCGAAATTTGCATATGAGGACTTACCGGAATTGTTATATGTTGTTCCCGGCCTCATTTAAACTTGCCTTGATGTGTTGTTCTTGTTTGCATCATCTCTTGCCATGAGTAGCTTCATGTAGCCTTGTCATGCATCATGCTTGTTGTGCATCATGTCTTGTCTGCGTGTGGTGTGTTTACTATGTTGTGTGCTTCTTCTCGATAGTTCCTGTTTCGTTGCGATCGTGAGGATTCGTTCGTCTACGCTTGGTTCGTCTTCGTGGCTTCATCTTCTTCATGGACTCGTTCTTCTTCCTTGCGGGATTTCAGGCAAGATGACCGCTATCCTGGATCTCACTACTATCATTGCTATGCTAGTTGCTTCGTTCTGTCGCTTTGCTGCACTACCTATCTCTTGTTCTTCAAGCCTCCCCAAATTGCCATGAACCTCTAACCTTTGACACCCTTCCTAGCAAACTGTTGTTTGGCTATGTTACCGCTTTGCTCAGCCCCTCTTATAGCGTTGTTAGTTGCAGGTGAAGTTGAAGATTGCTCCATGGTGGACAGGGTTATGTTGGGATATCACAATATCTCTTATATTATTAATGCATCTATATACTTGGTAAAGGGTGGAAGGCTCGGCCTTATGCCTGGTGTTTTGTTCCACCCTTGCCACCCTAGTTTCCGTCATACCGGTGTTATGTTCCCGGATTTTGCGTTCCTTACGTGGTCGGGTGATTTATGGGACCCCCTTGACAGTTCACTTTGAATAAAACTCCTCCAGCAAGGCCCAACCTTGGTTTTACCATTTGCTTCACCACCACCTACTTTTCCCTTGGGAGTCGCTCTCTCGAGGGTCATATTTATTATAGCCCCCCCGGGCCAACGCTTGTCTAAGTGTTGGTCCAAACTAGAGCACCGTGCGGGACCATCCCTTGGCAACTTAGGTTACGTCGATACCTGTACGCTTAGCTTATCCGGTGTTGCCCTGAGAACGAGATATGTGCAGCTCCTATCGGGATTGTCGGCGCATCGGGCGGTCTTGCTGGTCTTGTTTTACCATTGTCGAAATGTCTTGTAAACCGTATTCTGAGACTGATCGGGTCTTCCTGGGAGAAGGTATATCCTTCGTTGACCGCGAGAGCTTATCATGGGATAAGTTGGGACACCCCTGCAGGGTATTATCTTTCAAAAGCCGTTCCCGCGGTTATGTGGCAGATGGGAATTTGTTAATGTCCGGTTGTAGATAACTTGACACCAGATCCGTATTAAAACGCATCAACCGCGTGTGTAGCCGTGATGGTCTCTTCTCGGCGGAGTCCGGGAAGTGAACACGGTTTCTGTGTTATGCTTGACGTAAGTAGGAATTCAGGATCACCTCTTGATCATTACTAGTTGACCACCGTTCCATTTGCTCTCTTCTCGCTCTTGTTTGCGTATGTTAGCCACCATATCATGCTTAGTCGCTGCTGCAACCTCACCACCTTACCCCTTCCTTTCCCTTTAAGCTTTGCTAGTCTTGATACCCATGGTAATGGGATTGCTGAGTCCTCGTGGCTCACAGATTACTACAACAACAGTTGCAGGTACAGTTTATGCGATGATCATGACGCGAGAGCGATGTTTGCTTGTTTGGAGTTCTTCTTCTGCTTCTTCTTCGATCAGGGGATAGGTTCCAGGTCGGCATCCCAGGCTAGCAGGGTGGATGTCATTTTGAGTTTCTATTTGTGTTTCATCCGTAGTCGGATGGTTCTCTTATGTAAGATGATGTTGTATTCGTGTGGCATTGTATGCCTTATGTATGTATCCCCATCTATTATGTAATGTTGATGTAATGATATCCACCTTGCAAAAGCGTCTTCAAGATGCGCTTCTATCCTTGGTGGGACCTTCGAGTTCCTTTAGGATAGGGTCGCATCTTGGGCGTGACATTGAAGGTCTTCAGCCATAAGCCGAAGTGGGCTGGATGTAGAGGTAGGCCTCGCACACGACTATGAACGCCGAGATGTTGAGGATGAAATTCGGGGCCAGATCATGGAAATCCAGGCCGTAGTAGAACATGAGCCCCCGGACAAATGGGTGAAGTGGAAAACCTAGTCCGCGGAGGAAGTGGGTGAGGAACACCACCCTCTCATGGGGCCTGGGGGTGGGGATAAGCTGCCCCTTGTCGGGGAGCCGATCCGCGATGTCACTGGACAAGTATCCGGCCTTCCGCAACTTTTTGATGTGCCCCTCCGTGACGGAGGAGACCATCCACTTGCCTCCCCCTCCGGACAGGGCTGGGGAAGGTTGAGCCGAGATGTGCGGACTTGGGCGCTGGATCTCGAGTGCGCGGAAATGCATGAGCAAAGGAGGAGAAGGCGTGAGTGAAAAAGTGGATCCTTATCCCCTTATATGGACGGACGAAACTATGCGTCCCCACCAGCCTGGTAAAACTCGCTTATCTCCCTAGCGCCGTAATCAATGGCGCGGTTGGGTTACCCACGCCCGTATTGATGAGAATCCAGGAATAAGGGGACACGATTTCTGCTTTGACAAGATGTGCCAAGGAAACCGCCTCGCTAAACGCGCTGGGGTGGGACAGTGAAAACGATTCAAATAAAGGCTTGGCCGTGGTGTGATGCCACGCCACGGGGTACGTCAGCAGGTTGAAGTTGTGTAAATATTATTCTCTCTACGGTGGTATGTGGAACTTATTTTGCAGAGCCGGACACTATCCTTGTGTTCAAAATCTTCTATGAAGTATTCGGAGGAGGAACCCGCCTTGCAATGCCGAAGACAATATGCGTGCCGGACTCGTCGTCATTGAAGCCTGGTTAAGGGGCTACTGAGGGAGTCCTGGATTAGGGGGTGTCCGGATAGCTGAACTATCACCTTTGGCCGGACTCCTAGACTATGAAGATACAAGATTGAAGACTTCGTCCCGTGTCCGGATGGGACTTTCCTTGGCGTGGAAGGCAAGCTTGGCGATACGGATATGTAGATCTCCTACCATTGTAACCGACTCTGTGTAACCCTAACCCTCTTCGGTGCCTATATAAACCGGAGGGTTTTAGTCCGTAGGATGAACAACAATCATACCATAGGGTAGCTTCTAGGGTTTAGCCTCTCTTATCTCATGGTAGATCTACACTTGTACTACCCATATCATCAATATTAATCATGCAGGAGTAGGGTTTTACCTCCATCGAGAGGGCCCGAACCTGGGTAAAAACATCGTGTCCCTTGTCTCCTGTTACCATCCGCCTAGACGCACAGTTCGGGACCCTCTACCCGAGATCCGCCGGTTTTGACACCGACACCAACCCTCCTAGTGAGTGCTTCATCATCATTTTATTTCTGGACGTATTTTAGCAGTTGTTAAGCAACTATGCTAAATATGTGTCCTAATGACCTCAAAACCCCCAGGACCATAGTCGTTGCTACCCTAAGCCTCCCAGACAACAATTCTACCTTTTACCCTCTCTGTTTTTATCTCCAGAATGTTGCCAAGTTTGCAATAGCAAACTTGTGGAGCATGGTTTACTCATATCCCTTTGTCTCTGACCGTTTCTTTACCATGGTAACAATCTATCTTCGAAGGACTACGCGGTAGACATGATTTAACCTAAGTAAAACCCCAGAGCACGCCAAGTCCGTGGTGATCACGAGGGAAGCTAGCCAAAACGGTGGTCTAGCCACTGTTCTCATCGGCAGCGCTGCTCCGACCGTCCCTGACCTCGCCATTAATGTCCTACAGCTCCCCCTTGTCATCGCCGTTCGCCTGGACCTCGCTCCCCCTCCGTCTTCTTCTCCAACGAGTCATGCCAAGGGTCGAGCAGTGCGCCCGTTGCCATCGTCTTCTTCCTCTCTTCTGTTTTCTTCTCACTCTCATCCGCAAGTGCCCCCTCGTCTCCGTGAGCCTCTGCTGATCGTTGTGACCCTCCTTGTCGCCTTCCCGTGCGTCCCCGTGAGCCTTGGCCGCGCTTGCCGACGCTGCGCCGTCACTGATGCGCGGACACGTCACCCGCTGTGTGCCACCTCGCCCCTCCCCCTCGAGTTCTCCCTGCGGCTATAAGTAGCAAGCCCCGAGCTCCCTCGTAGTCCCCAAGCCTCCCGCAGCTCTCCCCCTCGCCCGGAGCTTCTCCATCCCCTCCACCATCGCCATGGCCGCCGCCTCGGTCTTCTCTGGTTCCGGCGACCAGGGCCTCCCTAAGGGAGTCCTGGATTAGGGGGTATCCGGACAGCCAGTCTACATAAATCGTCCGGACTATTGAAGCGTGAAGATACAAGACTCAAGACTCCGGCCCGTGTCCGGATGGGACTCTCGTTTGCGTGGAAGGCAAGCTTGGCAATCCGGATATTGTGTTTCCTTCCTTGTAACCGACTCCATGTAGACCCTAGCCCTCTGCGGTGTCTATATAAACCGGAGAGGTTGGTCCTTAGAAGGCCGATCACAATTACAATCATACCATCATAGGCTAGCTTCTAGGGTTTAGCCTCTACAATCTCGTGGTAGTTCTACTCTTGTACTACTCATATCTTCAATATTAATCAAGCAGGAAGTAGGGTTTTACCTCCATCGAGAGGGCCCGAACCTGGATAAACATTGTGTCCCTTGCTTCCTGTTACCATCAGCCTAAGACGCACAGATCGGGACCCCCTACCCGAGATCCACCGGTTTTGACACCGACATTGGTGCTTTCATTGAAAGTTCCTGTGTGTTGTTGTTGCAAGGCTTGATGGCGCCTTCAATCGTCAACAACACGGTCCAGGGGGAGACTTTTCTCCCTGGACAGATCTTCGTGTTCGGCGGCTTCGCGCTGCAGGCCCATTCGCTTGGTCATCTGGAGCAGATCGATAGCTACGCCCCCGGCCACCAGGTCAGGTTCGGAAACTTGAACTACACGGCGGATATTCGCGGAGACTTGATCTTCGATGGATTTAGGCCTGCGCCAGGAGCACCGAACAGTCACAATGAGCACGGCTTAGACCTGCTATCGGACGAAACTCAGGATATCACCCCCGCAGTGGCCCCGGACCTAAACCCGGTGAAGGCTGCGTCGCCTGAGGATGGAGGGATGGGCCCCGCCCCATAGGCCGCACACTCATCGGTGGTGGAGCCGAACACAGGTCCCACCTCTGTGGAGACCTGTGACTCCGGACCCCCGGACTCATATCCGGTTGTTGGTTCCAGTCCGCGCACTCTCGAGCCAACCGAGCCAGGTTGGGCTCCGATAATGGAGTTTACTGCTGCGGATATCTTCCAGCACTCGCCCCTTGGCGACATGCTGAACTCATTAAAGTCTCACTCTTTTTCAAGAGACTCTCGGTCGAACTATGTCCGGCTCGAGTGGGGAGCAGGCGACGAGGAAATTTGTTACCCACCAACCACCCACTTCATAGCCACGGTTGATGATTTAACCGACGTGCTTGACTTCGACTCCGACGGCATCGACGGTATGGACGACGATGCAGGAGAAGATTCAGAATCTATGGGGCGTCGGACTACTACCCCGTCACACAATAAATACATGGTGGACACGCCCAAGGAGGACGGCGGCGGCAATCTGGAAGATAAAACTCCTGGGTAAAAGCCAAAACGTTGACGCAGACGCCGCTCAAAGTCCAGCAACAGTAAAAATAGCGACAAGAGCGCAAGAAGGATCGACATACCAGCAAACTCCGAAGGCAATAACGACCATGAGGACCCAGCGATGGAGCAGGACGAGCCAGGTCACGCCGAACCAAGTTCGGAGCAGATGCCAGATCACAATGATCCAGAGGGACGAGTTCATCAAACCGGCCCAGGACAAGAAGACATTCCAGACGATGATGCATTCATCATTCCGGAAGAACGCCTGGAACAAGATAACCTCCACAAAAAACGTATGGCCACAGTGAGAAGTCTAAAGAAGCAGAAGCAACGGCTCAAAGCCGCATAGGAAACGCTCAATCGCAGATGGAATAAGGTGCTAGACACTGAAGAAAGATATGGCGATGATCGCCATACAAAGAGCTATCCAAAATGCAAGCTACTGCCAGAATTCGACAAGGAGGCCATTCCACCAAGGAGTAACACGACCAGGAGGCAAGACGTACCACTTCATAACCGCAACAAAGCGGCTACAGACGCCGCGCACGGTCTACGTGAGCACCTGGATAAGAAAGCTGGCGCAACTAGGTCCATCTATGGATCTAAAGGACACACCCCGGCGAGGGACTGTGGTCACCAAAACGATTATGCTAATCAAATACCAGTTCGGAACAAACACCGGACACAACATCAGCCGACGGCGTGCCACAGCACATCCAGATACAGAGGGGCTGCTCACCCCCTGTGCTTTACCGAAGAAGTACTGGACCATGAATTTCCACAGGGCTTTAAACCTGTGAACATAGAGGCATACGACGGAACCACAGACCCAGGGGTCTGGATCGAGGACTTTATCCTACATATACATATGGCTCGTGGGGATGACCTCCACGCCATCAAATACCTTCCCCTAAAACTAAAGGGACCCGCTCGACACTAGTTGAAGAGCCTCCCCGAAAATTCAATTGGGAGTTGGGAGGAACTCGAGGACGCTTTCAAGGCCAATTTTCAAGAGACTTATGTCTGGCCTCCGGATGCTGACGATTTAAGTCACATAATCCAATAGCCCGGAGAGTCCGTCTGCAAGCTTTGGAATAGATTCCTCACTAAGAAGAATCAAATTGCGATTGTCTGGATGCCGAAGGCTTAGCGGCATTCAAACACAGCATCCACGACGAGTGGTGCGCCAGACACCTCGGCCAAGAAAAGCCAAGGACAATGGCAGCCCTAACAAGCCTTATGACCCGCTTTTGCGCGGGTGAAGATAGCTGGCTAGCCCGTAAAGGCACCAGCGACCCCAGCACATCCGAAATAAGGGATGGCAACAGGAAGCCACGACGTAATAAAAAAAGCCAGAACAAGGAAGAGAGCCCGGATAACACAACGGTTAATGCTGGATTCAGGGGCTCTAGACCTGATCAACAAAAGAAGCCATTTAAAGGCAGTAAAGAGGGACCGTCCAGTCTGAATAGAGTCCTAGATACACTGTGCCACATTCATGGCACCCCTGACAAACATGCGAACCACACGCACAGAGAGTGCTGGGTCTTCAAGCAGGCCGGCAAATTAAATGCCGAACACAAGGGAAGGGAAACACCAAGTGAAGATGAGGATGAACCTCGCCAGCCGAACACTGGGGGACAGAAAAAAATCCCGCCAGAGGTTAAAACAGTGAACATGATCCACGTGACTCGCACATCCATGAGAAGGAACGAACGCGCGCATAGCGACGCGCGCGATATAGAGCCCATCGTACCCACACCTAACTACTGGATGTCTTATCCGATCACCTTCGATCACTTGGATGGCCAAACTAGTATTCGGCGTGGAGGATCAAAGGCCTTGGTGCTTGACCCAATAATCGACGGATACCTTCTCACCCATGTCCTCATGGACGGCGGCAGTAGTCTCAATTTAATATACGAGGTCATTGTCCGCAGGATGGGGATACACCCATCTAGAATTAGGCAAAGCAACACCTCCTTTGAAGGGGTGATACCAGGTGTTGAAGCCTCTGGCAGGGGCTCCGTCGTACTGGAGGTGACATTTGGCTCCCCAGGCAATTCCAGAAGTGAAGAACTACTCTTCACCATCGCACCCTTCCAAAGTGGCTATCATGCATTGCTTGGAAGAACGGCCTTCGCCCGTTTCAATGCATTACCACACTATGGCTACCTTATACTCAAGATGCCCGGTCCACGTGGCGTCATCACCGTTAACGGAATCACAGAGCGCTCTTCACGTGCAGAGGAACACGCGACGGCCCTAGCAGCCGGACTATAAGCGGCCTCCAATATCAAAAACATGGCTGGTCATTAAGAACACAGACACGGTTAGACGAGTCCGGTAGCCCGGATAAAATCGAACCAGGGCACCGCATATGTAATCCCATAGCGGACACCAGGGGCTATAAATATTTAATAAAGCCCCACACTTGGCTCAACCTTATTGGCAAGCCATACATCTTACACTTTTATTATCCATCGCATACTTACGTTGTGCTCTCCTACGAGTTCTCTTTTTCACAGACAACGTTCGCGCGATACCCTTCCAGGATACGACACAACGGAGATAAAGGCGCAGACGTGCAGCAGGTCCCCGCTCAACAGGTTTTTTTAGATTAAGCCACTGTGTAAACCTTTTCTATTGCCTCTTGTTGTTTAACCATCAAATGGGTTCCATACCCATAGAGGATACTGCCGTTATTGGCATTTCTCCATGATAGATTAACACACGTACCTAGAAACACAGGGTTTAAAAATAATGGGCATTCTTGAGCCCATCGTCTGTTATAAAGTCCGAATACCTTCGGGAGTGTTAGGCGTCACGAGTTTGGCCTTATATGCATCAGCTCTGAATCATGTCTTTGGTCAAATGTTGGGTTTGCCCGGCTCCTGGGTTTGCCGCCTTACATTCCGTTATTATCGGCTAAGGTGGCCAAAGGAGAACTATTGCGATTGTGCCCTGGTTATTTCGGATGAGCACCTCAGTAGAGAAAGTTGAAAACTGACTGTCATGATACAGCGAGAGACTGATCAACCACTCGAAGACTCACCGGAATCTTTAGGGTTCCTCTGCATTAATGAAGGGCCATTTCCTGGCCATGTACATACGCGCCCGTATTCGGATGCACGCGAAGGTACCAGGGGCTACATAGTAGCCCCAATGTTAGACTCCCATGGCTAAGCGAATGTGTTACAGCTATATGGTCCGGTTGCCTAGTTCGACATGCGATCACCTCCTTAATGGACCAAGATGTTCGATCAAGTGTGATTAAGCATATTTCTCACGAACACCCCCGCATTGTATGCGTGGGGGCTGAAGCAAATGACTGCTAACTTTCAGATATATATATATATATATATATATAGGGTGGGTCTATTATGATAACACCCCTTAATTCCTTATTCTGCACATCAATCCGGCTTATTCTGCTAACACCCCGACCCACCCGCCTAAAGAGAAACAAAAAAGAAACAGGTCAACCCGGCCACCCACTTCTCCTCATACCCACCCACCACCGCACCACCTCTCTCCCTTCCCCACCACGACCGCAGCACCTCCTCCCCCCACCCCCGCAACCCGCATCGATCTCCTGCGCCCCCGCCCCACCCGTGATCTCCATCCACTAGCCGGCGAGACACCCCTCGCCCGGCCACCCCTCAGCACGAGCCCCGGCCGGATCCAGGCCGCGGCCAGCCCCCCGCATCGTCCCAGTCCCGGCGATGGATCTAGGCCGCGGCGGCCCACCGAGACTCCCCATCGGCGGAGCCAGGGCGGCGGCCTCCCGCGACGACCTGCTGCCACCTCCAGCCGACGCAGTCCGGGTCGACCACCATGCTGGCGACCTGCTCCACACCGAGCTCGCATGTGGCACCACCCGGTGTCGTGGACCTGCAGTTCGGTCCTCGTGGGCGGGCGGTCCGGCCACCAGTTTGGCAGCTCCACCGGCGGTGCGGCTCGGCCGCGCGTGCAGTTCATCCCTCCCCCTCCCCCCTACTCCTACCTCTCCCCGCCCTCGGCGACCTTCTTTTGTGCCGTGTCGTGGTTCTAAGTCTGACAGTAGAGTGGGGGGTAGGTATGGAGAGGCAAGGTCCTAGCTATGGAGAGGTTGTAAACACAAGAGATGTACGAGTTCAGGCCCTTCTCGGAGGAAGTAAAAGCCCTACGTCTTGGAGCCCGGAGGCGGTCGAGTGGATTATGTGTATATGAGTTATAGGGTGCCGAACCCTTCTACCTGTGGAGGGGGGTGGCTTATATAGAGTGCGCCAGGACCTCAGCCACCCCACGTAGGAGAGGGTTTAAGGTGAGTTAAGTCCGGGGCGTTACTGGTAACGCCCCACATAAAGTGTCTTTACTATCATAAAGTCTACTTAATTACAGGCCGTTGCAGTGCAGAGTGCCTCTTGACCTTCTGGTGGTCGAGTGAGTCTTCGTGGTCGAGTCCTTCAAGTCAGTCGAGTGAGTCCCTCGTTGGTCGACTGGAAGGTGACCTCTTCTAAGAGTGTCCTTGGGCAGGGTACTTAGATCAGGTCTGCGACCCTACCCTAGGTACATGACCCCATCATTAGCCCCCGAATGGATTGAGGCTTCGAGTGAGGAAGGAGTTGATGTTGTTTCCGATTAACTTTTGCACACTGGTCGTGCGTTGTTCTGGACCAAAGAATCTCTTCGTTGATAGTGAGCAACTTGTCTTCAGTCGACTCAATCCATTCTCTTCTTTCGTCGAGTGATCTTTCGGGCTTCGACAATTTCCGAGCGACGGATCGCAGGAAATCTCGCGCCTGACAGACCGATCTGCCATTTGCGGATTCCGCGGGATGCGAAATTTGGGGAAGCGCGCGAAGCGGAGCAGACCGCGGCGTTCGGATGGGACGGGACATAGACGCCTCGATCTCCGCGCCGCTTTCTTCGCCACGTATCCCTCCTGCATAACTGTTCCTGGATATGATCAGATCGACTGGGCCCACCTATCATCCACTTGGAAGGGACCTTATAAATGCGCCCGGCGAGGGTTTTTTGTATAGTGCCTCAACATTCTCTTTCTCTGCTCCCTTCGTCTCCGCCCAACGCGCTCGCTCTCGCTTCCGCCCAACCCCTCCTCGCGCGTCTCACCGGCAACCATGGCCAAGGAGAAGACGGCGGCGCTGGAACGCGCGAAGAAGGCGTCGGCGACGGAGAAGGCGAAGGGGAGATCCACCAGCCGTGGCGGGTCTTCGTCTAGATCTCGCCTGCCGAAGGGCTGGGTCCAAGGAGATTGGATCCAGTCGACCATCACGGAGAAAGATCTCCTCGACATGGCCAACGAGGGCCTGATCCCCCATGGAGCTGCGAGGCTTCCGGGGAAGGAGTGGCAGCCCCAGCCAGAAGAGGGTGAGTGCGTGCTCCTGGCTACCCATGTCGATCGTGGATTTTCTTTGCTGCCGAGTATTTTCTTCCGTGGTTTCTTGAACTTATTTGGAGCGCAGCTCCACCACTTTACCCCAAATTCTATCGCCTATCTCGCTGCGTTCGTGTCCATGTGTGAGGGTTTTCTGGGCTGTCGACCGCACTGGGGCTTGTTCAAGCATATATTCACGTGTCGCTCTCAGACCGTGAAGAAGGCGAGCCCAGGCGACGAAAGAACCCGAGTCGTCCAAATGTGTGGGGGCCTGGGGATCCAGGTGAGGAATAAGAGCACCTTCCCAGCCATGACTTTTCCCGAGTCGGTCAGAGGCTGGCAGTCGACCTGGTTCTACTGCCAGGATTAGTCGACGCCGGGGCAGTCGAGTGGACTCCCTCAGTTTACCATGGACCGAGTGAACAAGCCCTCCTCTCTGAAGTTGATTCCGGAGGAGAAAGCTGACGTGAAGATGTTGATGGAGCGCGTGGTACAGTTGGTTCGGGAGGGAGTGACGGGCATGGATCTCCTGGAGGTTTTCCTTAGGCGTCGTATCCAGCCCCTTCAGTTCTGGAGCCACTGCATGTGGTTGTACTGTGGGACTGAGGACGAGACTCGGGTCCATCGAGAAGCAGTCGACGATGTCACTCTGGAAAGATGGATGGCCGCCGTTACCGGAAACAAGGATAACCCACGCGGAGCCAGAAGGATTCTTCCACTCGACCACAACAGTGATCCAAACAAGGTATGCCTGCTCTCCTCTCCACTGTGTTCTCGTCATATTAATTTCTGTTTATTCTGCCAATTGGTCGATTGATCCTTGTCTTGATGTCT
Organism: Triticum aestivum; assembly: GCF_018294505.1. Taxonomy (NCBI): domain Eukaryota; kingdom Viridiplantae; phylum Streptophyta; class Magnoliopsida; order Poales; family Poaceae; genus Triticum; species Triticum aestivum. The sequence goes on from NC_057795.1 coordinate 535,476,873, forward strand.
ATCAGGCCCTCATCGAGCTGTACTCGATGCCCAATGGAGCACAGGCTCCGACTGAGGAGGGTGAGGCGAGTGGGGGCGCGAGCCAGGAGGAGGAGGAATGGGACTCGGACGTTGCTGAGGATGATGATGACGATGACGATGATGACGGTGATGAAGATGACGTTGAAGACGAGGAAGAAGAGGAGGAGGAGGTCGTACCACCGCGCTCAGAAAGGCGGTCGAAGCTTGTCCACGACCCTTCGACTGAATGTGGCAAGGGGGTTGCGACCGTTGCACAGTCGACGAAGCGCCCTCGGACCACCTCTCCGACGCCGACTGAAAAGGCGCCGAAGCAGCCCAGGGCGGCTCCGTCAAAGCCGACCAAGCTCCTGCCGAAGATGAAGGTGTCTATCCCCACCATATCAGGGTAATCATGCTGCTTAAGTCTTCTTATTTTGTGTGAACTTTGTCTCTGGTTGACGCTTGAAGTTAGTCGACTGATTCTTTGGAGTTGCAGTGCTGCTACTTCTGAGACCTCAGCCCGGGCTGATGACCATGAGATGGAGGACGCAGCAACCTCAAAACCAGGTACTATATTCTTAACGCCATTTTTAGTCGACTGACTCATGATCTCTAATCCTGATTCTTCTCTGTAGCTCCACCCAATGTTGTTATCACTCTCCCTGATGATGATGAGGATGAGGAACCGCTGAAATGCAGAAGGAGTAGGAAAGCGTCCGCCAGCAGGGTGCCCTAGGATGTGACGGCGCCTGAGACTCTGATTGCGGAGGAAGAGAACACCCCTCGACACACTGTGTCCTTCGCAGATCCACTGACGAGTGCTCAGCAGTTCTCCCTTTTCAAGACGCACCACGTCCCAGAGGACCAAGCTGGCGCCGCGAAGGAGGCGATACGCCAAGCAGGGATCATGATGGAGCAGTTAAGGACCATCCGGGATGCGAGCCAGGCAGCTTACGACGCCAGTTCCGCCCTTCAAAGCAATGTCCAGGTCAGTCGACCACCGCATGTTCTGTTAGGATATGCTATCAAAAACTTTTCTTTCTAGAATTTATAGTAGTCACCCAGTGGGTGTGTCGATTCGATTCAGACTCCGTGTTAGCGGGGGCACGCTGAGTGCACCCGCTGGGTGTAGTCCCCAAGGCTAAGGTCGACTTCTGGCAGTCGGCCTTAGGCTTTATAATTTCAGTCTTTGCGTCATTCGACTATGGCGACTGGATATCGCAAAACGGGTCGACTGGTCGACTCTGTCTTCAATAGAATTAGTGGGGGCAAGCTGAGTGCACCCACTGGGTGTAGTCCCCAAGGCTAAGCTCGACTGCTGGCAGTCGGCCTTACGTTTTATAATTTCAGGTTTTCCGTCATTCGACTATGTCGAATGGATTTCGCAAACCGGTGGGGGCACGCTGAGTGCACCCACTGGGTGTAGTCCCCGAGACTGTGGTCGACTGCATGCAGTCGGTTACAGTCTTAAAGAATACATTTCTCTTCTTCTTCTTTATTATTATTTTTTTCTTTGAGGTCGACTGGTCGACTCTATCTTCAATAGGATTAGTGGGGGCACGCTGAGTGCACCCACTGGGTGTAGTCCCCGAGACTACGGTCGAATGCTTGTATTCGACTGTAGTCTTAGAAACGTGTGATTTTTCTTTTTTCACTCGAAAGTGAATTATATTTGACATCTAGTCGATTGGTTCTTCGTAGAACTCCTGTGATCTTGTGGCTCGCTACTCTGATCTGGAAAACAAGCACACTCAGCTCGAGCTGAACTTGAAGCTGGTTCAGGAGAAGCTGACGAAGGCAAAGGAGGAGACCGAAGGTATGTTTGGTGAGACCTTGACGACTGCTTTTCCCTTTGTTTGTTTCAAAATCTGATCTTGCTGTAACTTGCAGGTAAGGTAAGGGAGGCCCAACAGAAGAACGACCTTGAACTAGCTGAGAAGATCAAGCTTGCTGACGAGAAGTTAGCTTCAGTCACCAAGCTTGAACAAGACAATACCAATCTGAAAGCTGCTCTTGGGATCGCCAACAAGGAGGTCAGTCGACTGAAAACTGATAAAGCTGCCCTAACCGACCAAGTCAATAAGTTGACTGGGAAGAAAAATGATCTGGAGGCCTTCCTGAGTGGTCTTGCCAAGAAGCTGTTTCTTATGCTTGAAGGTAAACCTCTATGCTCGGCAATCATTTCCAATCGTGGTTTTTCCATTCGACCATCACCTTGACTCGGTGATCGTCCTTGCAGAATTTTGTCAAAACTTTGAAGAAGAAACTAGCCGGCTGGAACCAAACCTCAACCCCGTCAATTCTCCGGTGAACGACGAAGTTGCCACGAACGTTTTCCGACTAGAGTCCCGTGTTGCAGCTGCCGTGGACTATCTTGCAAGGCTGAAGGTCGCCACATCTCGCATCGACTCGACGCTCTGGCCCGGGGAGACACTTCAGAATGACCTTGAGTCGCTGATGGCTCGCTTGAACACGATCCCTGGTCGAGTGCAGGAGTGGAAGAAGTCCTCGGCTCGGTGTGGTGCAGATGTTGCTCTGTGTCTGGCCCGAGTCCACTGCAAAGATGGCGAGAAGAGAAGCTGGCGGCCCTCCGGGTGGCCAACACCAAGAAACACGACTTCAGGTCCTTTATGGAAACTTTCCTTGCGGCTGCCACTCGGATCGCAGACGGAATTGATCTTGATGAGTTTGTTGCGCCTTCCAGCCCTCCACAGGAGGGGTAAAAAACTTCTTCTAAGCTCGACGCTTTAAATTTGCCTCGGTATGCCGAGTGGAATTGTAACCGATAAACCTTAACGGGCTTAGCGCCTGAGCACTTTCGGTTCCTTTAGATATCGATTCGAACTTGAATTTGGTGCTTGAATATGATTGCTTTTGGCTCGAAATGTCTTTTGCAGGTTCAAAGCAGGGCACCTTTACTGCAATCGACTTATTCCTTAATCCACTTAGGTGAGCGCTGGGCTACAGCTAAGCCCCCGAGTGAGAGGTTTATTCTTCACTCGGTAGGATTTCTGATAACTTAGGCGAGCACTGGGCTGCAGCTAAGCCTCCGAGTGAGAGGTTTGCTCTTCACTCGGTAGGGTTTTTGATAACTTAGGCGAGCACTGGGCTGCAGCTAAGCCTCCGAGTGAGAGGTTTGCTCTTCACTCGGTAGTGTTTTTATAACTTAGGCGAGTACTCGGACTGCAGCTAAGCCCCCGAGTGGAAGTCTGGCTTACCACTCGGTAGGATTTCGATAACTTAGGCGAGCACTGGGCTGCAGCTAAGCCTCCGAGTGAGAGGTTTGCTCTTCACTCGGTAGGGTTTTTATAACTTAGGTGAGTACTCGGACTGCAGCTAAGCCCCCGAGTGGAAGTCTGGCTTACCACTCGGTAGGATTTCGATAACTTAGGCGAGCACTGGGCTGCAGCAAAGCCCCCGAGTGGAAGTCTGGCTTACCACTCGATAGGATTTCGATAACTTAGGCGAGCACTGGGCTGCAGCTAAGCCTCCGAGTGAGAGGTTTGCTCTTCACTCGGTAGGGTTTTTATAACTTAGGCGAGTACTTAGACTGCAGCTAAGCCTCCGAGTGGGAGTCTGGCTTACCACTCGGTAGGATTTCGATAACTTAGGTGAGCACAGGGCTGCAGCTAAGCCCCCGAGTGAGAGGTTTGCTCTTCACTCGGTAGGATTTTAGATAACTTAGGCGAAACGGATTCGCAGCTAAGCCTCCGAGTGGGAGTCTGGCTCACCACTCGGTAGGATTTTTTACAAACTTAGGCGAAATGGATTCACGGCTAAGTCACCCACTGAGGGGGAATTTTATTGGACAAAAATAAAGAGTGACAAAAATTATGGAGGAACTATGACACTATTATTTTGAGGTCCATGAACTACAGAAGTATTTTATTGCAACTCATCCGAGTGATAAACCTTAAGTGTAAAATGGGCAGAGTAGTTCCGCGTTCCAAGCTCGGGGCTCGTCGATATTATGCTTGACGTTGTAAAGACGGTACACCCCGTTGTGGAGAACCTTGGTGACGATGAAGGGACCTTCCCAAGAAGGAGCAAGCTTGTGTGGTTTGTGCTGATCCACTCGGAGAACCAAATCTCCTTCCTGGAAGGCTCGACCTCTCACATTTCTGGCGTGGAAACGACGCAAATCTTGTTGGTAGATGGTCGACCGGATCAGAGCCATCTCCCTTTCTTCCTCTAAAAGGTCGACTGCGTCCTGCCGCGCTTGTTCAGCTTCTGCTTCGTTGTAGATTTCAACTCGAGGAGCATTGTGGAGAAGATCACTCGGCAAGACTGCTTCAGCTCCATAGACCAAGAAGAATGGAGTTCTTCCGGTCGACCGATTAGGTGTGGTCCGCAGTCCCCAAAGCACTGAGGGAAGTTCGTCGACCCAAGCTCCAGCTGCATGCTTGAGATCACGCATCAGTCGGGGTTTCAATCCCTTGAGAATCAGGCCATTGGCTCGCTCCGCTTGTCCATTCGACTGCGGATGGGCGACTGAAGCGTAGTCGACCCGTGTGCCTTGAGAGTTACAGAAATCTCTGAATTCCTCCGAGTCAAAGTTCGACCCATTATCCGTAATGATGTTGTGTGGGACTCCATATCTGAATATTAGTTCCCTGATGAAGCTAACAGCAGTACCGGCGTCAAGGTTCCTGATTGGTTTAGCCTCGATCCACTTGGTGAACTTGTCGACTGCCACCACTACATGCGTGAAGCTGCTTCGCCCAGTTCTCAAAGGACCGACCATGTCCAACCCCCATACCGCGAAAGGCCGGACGAGTGGGATGGTCTTCAGAGCCGATGCAGGCTTGTGCGACATATTCGAGTAGAACTGACATCCCTCGCACTTATCCACTATCTCCTTTGCCATCTCATTCGCCTTTGGCCAGTAAAATCCGGCTCGGTATGCTTTGGCCACGATGGTCCGAGAGGACGCATGATGACCACAGGTCCTCGAGTGGATATCATTGAGGATGAGTCGACCTTCTTCTGGTGTTATGCACTTCTGACCAACTCCAGTCGCGCTTTCTCTGTATAATTGTCCTTTGATTACGGTAAAGGCCTTAGATCGACGGACGATCTGTCGAGCCTCTTCCTCATCCTCCGGAAGCTCTTTTCTCAGGATATACGCGATATATGGAACTGTCCAGTCGGGAATGACCACCAAGACCTCCATGATCAAGTCGACCACCACTGGGACTTCAACCTCAGTCGGATCTGTGGCACTCTTGGGCTGTGGAGCTTCTTCGGTGAAAGGATCTTCTTTGACTGACGGAGTGTGTATATGCTCCAAGAACACACCACTCGGAATGGCTTCTCTCTTGGAACCTATCTTTGCTAGATCATCAGCTGCTTGATTTTTCAGTCGGGGTATATGATGGAGCTCCAACCCCTCGAACTTCTTTTCCAGCTTCCTCACTGCACTGCAGTATCCAGTCATGGCTGGGCTTCTCACGTCCCACTCCTTCATCACTTGGTTGACCACTAAATCCGAGTCGCCATAGACCATCAGGCGACGGACGCCGAGTGAAATGGCCATGCGCAACCCATATAAGAGGGCCTCATATTCTGCCTCATTGTTGGAGGAATCAAAGTGAATCTGGAGCACATATCTGAGCTTATCTCCTCTGGGGGAAACCAGGACAACCCCAGCACCGGAACCATTCAACATCTTAGAGCCATCAAAGAACATGGTCCAATGCTCCGAGTGAACTTCAGTCGGCTGCTGCTGTTCAATCCACTCGGCGAGGAAATCTGCTATTGCCTGGGACTTAATGGCTTTCTTTGCCTCAAACTTGATATCAAGGGGAAGAAGTTCAATCGCCCATTTGGCCACTCGACCAGTTGCATCTCTGTTGTGCAAAATCTCTGATAGTGGAGCGTCGCTGACGACTGTGATGGAATGATCAGAGAAATAATGAGCAACCTTCTTTGTGGTCATGTATATTCCATACACAAGCTTCTGATAATGAGGATATCTCTGCTTGGATGGAGTCAAGACTTCAGACAAATAATACACTGGGCGCTGAACTTTGAGAGCTTTTCCTTCTTCTTCCCGCTCGACCGTAAGCACAGTACTGACGACTTGTCCTGTGGCTGCGATATAGAGCAACAGAGGCTCTTTGCTGATTGGAGCAGCAAGCACCGGCTGGGTGGAGAGCAGAGCTTTTAGCTCGGCAAACGCTGCATCAGCTTCTGGAGTCCACTCGAACTTGTCTGCCTTCTTCATCAGTCGGTAAAGAGGCAATGCCTTTTCACCGAGTCGTGAGATGAATCGACTTAATGCGGCCAAGCATCCAGTAAGCTTCTGGACATCGTGCACTCGCACAGGGCGTTTCATTCGGAGAATAGTGCCAATCTTCTCTGGATTAGCGTCGATTCCTCGTTCGGAAACGAGAAAACCGAGTAACTTGCCACCAGGAACTCCAAATGTGCACTTTGATGGATTGAGCTTGATATCATACCTTCTGAGGTTGGCAAATGTTTCGGCGAGATCAGCGAGCAGGTCGGAACCTTTTCGTGACTTGACAACGATATCATCCATATATGCTTCCACATTCCGACTGATTTGAGTGAGTAGACACTTCTGAATCATTCGCATAAATGTGGCTCCAGCATTCTTGAGGCCGAACGGCATGGTGATATAGCAGAAGCACCCGAATGGAGTGATGAAAGCTGTTTTTACCTCGTCGGGTCCGTACAGACGGATCTGGTGGTACCCGGAATAGGCATCTAGAAAAGATAATCTCTCGCATCCCGCGGTCGAGTCAACAATTTGATCTATGCGAGGGAGAGGAAAATGATCTTTCGGGCAGGCCCGGTTGATGTGCTTGAAATCAATGCACATTCGGAGCGATTTGTCCTTCTTAGGAACCATGACGACATTAGCGAGCCACTCGGAGTGGTATATCTCTCGGATAAATCCTGCCGCCAACAGTCGAGCCACTTCCTCACCAATGGCTTTTCTCTTCTGGACGGCGGACCGCCGAAGATGCTCTTTGACTGGTTTTGCAGATGAGTCGACTCTTAGGCGATGCTCAGCCAGTCCCCTGGGAACACCTGGCATGTCAGCGGGCTTCCATGCAAAAATGTCCCAGTTCTCACGGAGGAACTGGATGAGCGCTTCTTCCTATTTTGGGTCGAGTGTTGTGGAGATGTGGGTCGGAGCTGCATCGGGGTCGGTCGGGTGAATGTGAACAGGCTTCGTCTCACCGGACGACTGAAATGCAGACTCTGTGGCGGGTTTCTTGGATCGCAGCAAGTCACTCGGATCTGCATTTTGCTTGTATTCTTCGAATTCGACCGCTGTCACCTGGGAATCGGCAATCTTTGAGCCCTTCTGAAAGCACTCTTCTGCCTTTTTCCGATCACCAGTGACAGTGATCACTCCTTTGGGGCTGGGCATCTTCAATTTGAGGTACACGTAACATGGTCGAGCCATGAACCGTGCGTAAGCTGGTCTCCCCAAAATGGCATGATATGCACTCTGAAAATCCACGACCTCAAACGTCAACTTTTCTTTGCGAAAATGTTTCGAATCACCAAACACCACGTCCAGAGCTATTTGGCCGAGTGACTCGGCTTTCTTCCCTGGTATAACTCCATGAAAGCTCATGTTACTGGTGCTCAGTCGGGACATCGGAATGCCCATTCCTTTCAGTGTGTCTGCATACAACAAATTCAGCCCGCTTCCACCGTCCATCAGCACTTTTGTCAGTCGAGTGCCTTCGACAACTGGATCGACCACCAAAGCTTGCCTCCCAGGGGTGGCAATATGAGTCGGGTGATCAGATTGGTCGAATGTGATGGGTATTTGGGACCATTTCAGATAATTTGCTTTTGCTGGGGCAACCATGTTCACCTCTCGGTTAATGACTTTCAATCGACTCTTGCTTTCCACATCTGCAAAGATCATCAGAGTGGAGTTGATATGCGGATATCCTTCCTCACTGTCCTCCTTGTCTTCGGCCTTGTCCGACTCCTTCTCCTTGTCCTTAGACTGTTTTCCCTGAAACTGCTGGATCAGGAGTCGACATTGGCGAGTGGTATGCTTCGGGTAGATGATATTCCCCTCTTCGTCTTTCTTCGTGTGGATGTGACACGGCATATCCATCACGTCGTTCCCTTCTTTATCCTTCACCTTCTTAGGGTTCCAGGATCCTTTTGGTTTCCCTTTAAACTTTCCTTGAGTCACGGCCAGAGCCTCTCCAGGAGCTGCCGGTTCAGCCTTCCGCTTCTGTTTCCGACTGGTGTTTCCTTTTTCCGACTGACTCGGCTTGTGCTTGCCGCTTCGGAGTCGGTCTTCTTCTTCACCGTTGGCGTACTTGGTAGCAATCTCCATCATCCGACTCAAGGTCATGTCCCCGGTTCGACCAAACTTCAAACTCAATTCTCTGTTCTTGACGCCATCTTTAAAGGCGCAGACTGCCTGATGATCAGACACATTCTCCACAGTATGGTGCAAAGTGATCCATCTCTGAATATACTCTCTGAGAGTCTCATTGGTCTTCTGCACGCAGACTTGCAACTCTGTCAGTCCAGCTGGTCGCTTGCAAGTTCCTTCAAACGTTCTGATGAACACTCGGGACAGATCTTCCCAAGTGTAAATGCTGCTAGGAGGTAATTGAGTCAACCATGCCCTGGCAGAACCTCCCAACATGAGGGGCAAATGCTTCATGGCCACCTCGTCGTTCCCACCACCAATCTGAACCGCCACTCGGTAGTCCTCAAGCCAAGTTTCAGGCTTAGACTCACCAGTGAACTTGCTGACTCCTGTTGCCAACCTGAAATTGGGAGGGATAACTGCGGCTCTGATAGCTCTGCTGAAACATTCAGGACCAGAAACATGCACTCGACTGCTTGTGGGCGCATCTCTGTCGAGTCCACCTCGATGGGCTCTGTTCCGGTCGACCAAACCTTGCACGATAATGGATCGCGCGTCGAAGCCTGGTTCTCTGGGGTCGACTGGAACTCTTCGCCCCGTACTGAGCTGACGCCTGTCATCTTGCTGCCGAGGAGCGTAAGACCCACCCCTCGGAGGGGAATTGGGCACTCGACGCCTATCATCTCGGTCGAGTCGGTCACCATATTGGTCTCGCCGATTCTCGCGCCCTTCACGCCGCGGAGGCGATCTGGGGCTGTGAGCCGACTGAACCGTATTCGCAGCGACGGATCGACTGTGAATTCTGTTGCGCGACTGCGACACGGCCGAATTCTGATCTCCTGCTGCCCGGAGCAGATCCCTGATCTGCATCAAGCCTCTGCCAGCTTCCGACTGAGAAGGCTGGATGGACTCTGCTATACGGGTCGCAGCTGCTAAATTCTGGATTGGGGTTCGATATACCTGAGTCGGCGGGAAGAGTTGACGTCGACTGGTGTCGGGAACTCGTTGCCGCGCGCGCTCGTCGAGTGCTCGCTGAAGATTCTCCAGTCGAGTGCGTTCGGCCAAATTGGCCAAACGTGCCTCCTCCAAGGCGCGAGCCTCGGGGGTTTCTCCTGCGATGGGAGTACGCAGGGCATCCACGTTCCTGCGGCGAAGTTCCTCTCTTTGCAGAGAGTCGAGTGGCTCGGGCTGGTACTCTTCGTGGTCTCGTGCGGGGTCGCCTCCGTCGCCTGCCCCACCATCACGGGCGAAGCCAGGGGGACTGCGGGGCCCGTCGACCATCAGGATTTCCGCCGCTGGATCACTGCTATCGCACTCGGATGCAGTCTCTACGGAGCCAGTCGACAGATCGAACAGGCCGTAGAGAGATTCGTCGGGCTCGATTGCCGCAACTTGAGTGGTGGCCGTCTGGCGAGCCACCGCGTGCCTCACCCACCGCTGAAGCCTCGACCGGCCCGAGCGCTTGCGCTGGCGGGAGACCGGGAGGGTGGACGATGGGGAGTCGACCGATACGGGGTCGACGGTTGCCGCAGCAGAACGCCGCGGACACATGCGCGAAAATGCGTCGCACCGCGGACGGGGAGCGCATCAACGTCGAGTGGAGCCTCCTGGAGCCAGGCGGAGTCGTCGGCGATGAAGATGAGAGCGCCGAGACGGATCTCTCGACCCTCGACCAAAACTCCCGCAGCCACCATGATGAAAGTACTCGGAAGAATCGCAACTTCTCCACAAAATCGCTAAAACACCGGCCCCACGGTGGGCGCCAACTGTCGTGGTTCTAAGCCTGATAGTAGAGTGGGGGGTAGGTATGGAGAGGCAAGGTCCTAGCTATGGAGAGGTTGTAAACACAAGAGATGTACGAGTTCAGGCCCTTCTCGGAAGAAGTAAAAGCCCTACGTCTCGGAGCCCGGAGGCGGTCGAGTGGATTATGTGTATATGAGTTACAAGGTGCCGAACCCCTCTACCTGTGGAGGGGGGTGGCTTATATAGAGTGCGCCAGGACCCCAGCCAGCCCACGTAGGAGAGGGTTTAAGGTGAGTTAAGTCCGGGGCGTTACTGGTAACGCCCCACATAAAGTGTCTTTACTATCATAAAGTCTACTTAATTACAGGCCGTTGCAGTGCAGAGTGCCTCTTGACCTTCTGGTGGTCGAGTGAGTCTTCGTGGTCGAGTCCTTCAAGTCAGTCGAGTGAGTCCCTCGTTGGTCGACTGGAAGGTGACCTCTTCTAAGGGTGTCCTTGGGCAGGGTACTTAGATCAGGTCTGCGACCCTACCCTAGGTACATGACCCCATCATGCCGCGACCGCCGGATCGACCCTTCCCCGCCCCGACAACCTCCTGCTGTGTCCGCGATGGCCGAATCCACCCTCCCCTACCTCGGCACTGCACGCTCAACAGAAGCGCACTGCATCATTTTGACGATGAGCACTGCAATAGAGACTAGTGAACTTCTCGTCGGAAAAAACTGCACGCGTTATTTTTCGGTACCGTTTTTGCTCTAATTTTTAACCGTTTATCGGAATGAGGCGTGTAATATACCATTGAAAGCTATGGATTAGGCGCAACTTCGACATGTTGAACACTTTTCGAGATTACACATTGTTTAAGAGCAATTTTGAAAATAGTGCGGCAGATGACGAGTGGCAGCGAGCGTTTTTTGGCGACTTCTTCTAAACCGCTCGTCGGAATGAAGCAAATAATACGCTGTTGGATAGATATCATCGAGGCGCATCTTTTACATATATAAATCTTTCTCTAATTCTTTATGGTTCAAGAGCAGTTTCAAATTTACTAAATCGCGGAATTCTGTTTTTCAAATTTTTTCCAATTTTTGGTTCTGTTTTCGCTCTAGTTTTTGAACCGTTTGTCGAAACGAGGCGTATGATACGTCGTTGGAAAGCTATGGACAAGGCGCAACTTTCATATGTAGGAATGATTTTGAGATTCCTTACGGTTTTAAGTTAATTTTAAAAATCGTGCGGTGGACGACGAGTGACAGCGGCCATTTTTGGCGAAATTTTTGCAAACCGCTGGTCTGAATGATTCAAATCATATGCCGTTGTAAAGATATCAACGAGACACAACTTTTTCATGTAGAACACTCTCTCTAATTCCTCACAGTTTAAGAGCAGTTTCAATTTTACCGAAAAGCGGACACTCTGTTTTTCGCGACACCCAAATCGACGTGGGTACTTCATTCGACTGAAAACTGCACTACAACGGACGAAAAAACGCACTGCATCACACGGGTAAGAGAACTGCATGGTGTCTTTTATTCAAACACAATTTTTCCAAGGACGAGAAAGTAGAGTGCACTTCACATCGGGTGTAAATGAACCACAACACTATGATGAAGTGAACCGCATTACTTTTCTTCGCTTTCGTAACATTTTTTTTGCACTTACGGGATAAACAACATCATACGACCGACCGCACTGCTTCAGAATGAGAACCGCACTGCATCGGACGGGCAAGCGAGCTGCATGATTTCTTTTGTCAGACGTAATTTTTCTCAAAGGAGTTTTTCTTGTTTTTTTCCAACATTTTTTATGAACGAGAGTGGACGGCAGAGACAAGGGCAAGTGAACCGCCGCATATATCAAAGTGAACAGCATTACTTTGTTTTGTTTCACTATTTTTTTCACACTTCCATGAAGTGCGCATGTGAACAATATCACTCTAAAAATGAACCACATCGAGGACCAAATGCACTGCAAGTGTTTGATGTTAGTCGACTGATTTTTTGAGACACACAAACAATTTGCACTTCATACATAAGGGTACTGAGCTGCTACACAAATCGCACACACTGCATTGGCAAAATCTGAAACAAAAATAGCTCCAAAATGAAATTACATCCCTGGAGAAGTGCGCATTGAATAGAGGAGTTGGTGCAAATTGAATAAAACTGCACATTTGAACCCCACTACAGTTGGATGCACACACACCGAAGTGCACCGAATGGTCGAAAAAACTTAACCACGGCAACAATTTCCACAACAGCAAACTGAATGTGCTGCACTCCGAGCTGCACACACACCGACGATGTGAACCTTGTCTCGGATCCAAGATAGATGTCACCCGGAGGAGAGGAGCTCTGGACTGCACACTCGTGGCCCAACACGGCACACACAAATCAGATAACACAAAAATACAACAGGAACATAACATGTATTTAGAATTTAGGGGCTAGCGGACTGGACGCTACTAGCTGCCGAAACACATGTACACCGCCGACGAGCTGCAATTGTTGTGTTTGCGAACCACATGGCACGCACGCGATCAACCAAATGGGAACAACACGCTGGAGATGCATGCGTCAATGCACACATAGAGCTCCCGTACTGCATGCCACGGTTTTGCACAATTGTGAGGTGCACAGAGCTGCATGGCGTCGCCGTCCGCACTGCATGCTGCAGACACTGGGGACCTCGTCGGGAGATGAGGAATGGGAGGTCTAGAAATTTTGGGCTCCCGTGGCAGACGTGGAGAGAGCAGGGGCCGGCGTGCTTGGAAGGGACGGTAGCTGGGGGTGAACGGTCATGGGGGAGAAGGAAGCAGGGGGCGTCGGTGGGAGGTTGTCGTCCCAGATCCGCCGCCGGGAGGCTCGCTGGAGCGGTTGCCGGCCCGAATCCACCGCCGGGAGGCTCACTAGGGTGGTTGCCGGCCCGAATCCGCCGATGGTAGGTGCGCTAGGGGCGGTGCCGGCCCGGATTCGTCGCCGGCAGTCTACCACGCTGGGGACGCATCGGGTGTCACCGGATCTAGGCCCTTGCGAGGTGCCTGCACGGCAGGAAGGGCCTGTTCTCCCCGGAGGAGGCGAGGCTGACGTGAGGTGGAGGGAGGTGGCGCCGAGACGCTTGGTGGAGGCCGGGGTGGCGGCGCGGGGGGCAGAGGTGGTGGTGCGACGCACAGGGACGGAGGTGGTGGTGCGGCGCGGTGGAGGGAGCGCGTGGTGGGGCTAGGTGGTTGCGTGGGTGCGGGAGGCCGGTTCCGGTCGCTCGGATCCAGGGCGGCGTGGTGGCGCTTTCCTGTCCGGCGGCGGTGAGGAAGGTGGCTGGAGAGGGTGGGGCGGCCGGGGCAATGGTGGAGGTTGGGGCAGATTGGGGAAGGTGAGGAGGGCACGGGGGAGAGAGAAAGGAAGAAGGTGGAGGGGGTGGGGGCTGCGTGTGGAGCGGGGGAAGGAGTTGGGCACGGTGGAGACAGAGAGGAAAAGGTGGAGGGGGGTGGGGCGGGTGTGGTTCGGTTCCCGGTTTTTCGCGGTGCGAATGTGTTAGCAGAATAAGCTTTTGGTGTGCATAATAAGACTCTTAAGGGTGTTATCATAATAGACCCATATATATATATATATATATATATATATATATCGGCCACAGAAAGGACACAATCATATTTTCAGGCAAATAGTATAAATATAGCTTCATAATCAAAATAAACATTGTTTTTACAATGATTCGATTCATCACTCGAATAAGACATTCTTCGAGCACTGCACCTCTATTAGGCGGGCACCTTCTGTGACCTGCGCCAAGTAGTGCTTGGCCAGGTATTTTCCCCCCACCGGATGCTGGGTCGCTATAATGGTGGCCTCCATATCCGTCCAATAGGCTTTAACGCGGTCAAGGGCCATTCGTGCACCCTCTATGCATGCCAACCATCTCATGGCATCGATCCGAGGCACGACCCCAAGGAACTGTTGCACCAAACCAAAGTAACTGTCCGGCTTAGGCCCCTTCGGCCAAAGATGGTCTATTACAGACCGCATTGCAAGCCCAGACAGCCTGTGAAGATCCGCTACAGCAGCCATCTTGTCACTTAACGGCAGCGGGCGAGTGGGAGCATTGAATTGTGACCAGAAAAGCTTCTCCACTTCCTTATCACCCTGATCCTCGAAGAACTTGGCAGCGTCATCTGTACTCTTCGCCAAATCCGCATACGCGTCCGCAGGACTCCAGCGTCCATCCAGGGGAGCGTACTTCGGATCAAAAAACTTCGTCCGCAGCAAGTAGGAGCCCCCAGCCGTGATTTTACGGGCCTGTTGAAGCTCCTCCCGCGCACCCTTGAGCTCGGTCCGTATTTCCTTGGTGGCATTAAGTGCCTTGTTCAGGTCGGCCGAACTATCCTAATGCTCCTTTTTAAGGAGCTCATACCGGTCAGCAGCATTTTTTAACTCCACAGCCATTTAGGCTATCTTTTCCTCGCTTCGGCGATGAGCAGCCTGTTCGGCTCTCAATTCCTCGGCCGCCTTTAGGGCAGCCGCATTGCTAACCCGAGCTTGTTCCTTGGCCTGGGCAAGTTCCGCCCTCAGGACCTCCACGGCAGCAGCTCCATCTCACACTTTCCTATACCACATAATAAGGGAAGCAGAGCACATACCCTGTGACTCATCCAGCCGCTTGTTCACCAGCGTGATATCAGCATCGATAGATTCGATTTGCCTACTTAGTTCGGCAGCCTCAACAGACTGGTCGGCTGTTGGATCCTTAGACACCTGCGCACATGTACAACGGAGCTATTACTATATGATCCCCCTTTTGCTGCCTATGGTGGGCAACCAGAGTATCAGGGGCTACTATCCATATGGAGCACACCTAGCGCGTGCCTTACAGCCAAAAAATAGTGCATCTTTTCACTACATACCTCAAAGCCTCTAAGCAGGCTCGTAAATGCCTCATTCAAACCGCTTGTACCGGATGAAATCTTCTTAAGAGTCGTGCTCATTAATGAGCAGTGCTCCTCCGATAGCGCAGCTCGCTCCAGAAGGCCTGTCAGTATATCCGACCGGACATTGAACTGTGCTGAACCCTTCTCATTGCCCCCCGTGGGAGCCAACCGCTTCGGGCTCAGAGCGGCTGACGTATTGGCCTCCGGCTTCGGCAGGTCCGGACTCCTCTGTAACGACACCTCGGTGTCGCCCGCTTCATTAGGCGGAGAGGTGGGTGGAGTCTCTCTCTCCATCATCTCCGGAGGAAGATCCCCCGAAGACGAGCTCTGTTGAGAAGAGCTGCTAGCCGGACTGCAAAAGACGGATCCTGGTAATGGATCTCGGAGAAACACAGTACCTTTGAATAAAAAATTAACTTACAGCTCGGTAGAGGGCTGGCCCGTTGGTGGGCACGACGCGGTGAGGGTGCCCGTCAGGGCAGAGCCCCCTGGTGATACCTTTTCCCCTTGCTTGGGAATCTCCGTCTCCAAGTCTTCGGAGGCAGCCCTCTTCTTCCCGCACGGGGAGGAGGCCTTAGCCTCCCCTTCCCGACTATCCTCCTTAGGGGAGGTAACAATTCCCCTGGTTCAGATGCCTAGCGTGTGGAGTTCGGTTTCTTCGTTCTTCCCCTTGTCTTTCCCTGAGGGCATTTTGCTGAGTACCCGATCAAGCATCTTGGCCATGGTGGGACCAGGCGAGCCTTCGGGAAGTGGCGCCGGACACCTGATTCTCTCCGGCTTGCTGAGCCATTCCTGGCCACGGATGATTTTTGGAATAAACAATTATGACAAATACAAAACAAGGTGTCCGGTATCAAGGTTACTTACTTGGGTATCTAGGCGATTGTAGATTAGGCCCGCATCCTCGGTGGTGTCTGGACATTCTGCTTTCGGTCCGAAGAATAATTTGCACGTCCCTTCGAGCTTCAAGCCGAAGAAGTGCTTGACAGTCCGCAGACCCTCTGGATTGAACTCCCACATCCCGAGAGGCCGGCGTTGGCACGGCAACATCCGTCGGATTAACATCACTTGCATTATGCTGACAAGCTTAATGTCCCTCTCAAGAAGCTCTCGGATGCAGCTCTGCAGTACTTGTACATCGCCAGCGAGCCCCCAATTCCGTCCTACGTCGGTCCAAGACGCTAGTTGTGATGGACGGCCCGAGCGGAATGCGGGGGCGGCCAGCCACTTTGTGCCTCTGGGAGCCGTGACATAAAACCACCTCCGTTGCCATACATCGGATACTTCTGGGAAAGAACCCTCTGGGCATGGGGCATCGGTGTTCCTGCTTATTACGGCACCTCCGCACTCCACATGTCGCCCGTCGATCATCTTCGGCTTCACATTGAAGGTCTTGAGCCATAAGCCGAAGTGTGGGGTGACATGGAGGAAGGCCTCGCACACTATAATGAACGACGAGATATGGAGGATGGCGTACGGAGCTAGATCATGAAAATCCAACCCATAGTAAAACATGAGCCCCCTCACAAAAGGATCGAGGGTGAGGCCCAAGCCATGGAGGAAGTGAGGAACAAACACGACGCACTCATTAGACTCCGGTGTAGGGATCACCTGCCCTGGAGCAGGAAGCCTGTGCTCGATGTCGGCGGTCAGATATCCGACCTCCCTAAGCTTCGCAATGTCTTCCATTTGAATCGAGGAGGCCACCCATCGGCCTTGAGGGTTGGATCCGGACATATTGGAGGATCTGGGGTGTTGGAGATTAGGTCTCGGGTGTTAGAACTCGAGGTGCGAGGAGGCACGAGGAAGGTGGAAAAGAGGCATAGGCCTCGACCCCTTTATAAAGGGGGTGAATATCAAGAGTCCTCGGCGTGGCCTCTTGAGACTTATCTAAAAATACTCAGAGTCATACCAACGGTCGTCGCGGGGTTACGCACGCCCATATTGATGGAAAATCCTGTAATAAGAGGAACACGATCTCTGCTTTGGCAGGATGTGCCAATAAAACCGCCTCGCAACACAAGTCGAGGTGGGGCAAGAAATGCCGGTTCGTGTTGGACCAGGCCATGATGCAAGGGCACGATGTACGAAGATTGTCAGCAGATCAGATTTACGCGATGTTCCCTACAAGGGTATGTGAAGATCATCTTGCAGATCCGGACACGGTCTAAGTGTTCGATAATTACTTTGGAGTATTCGGAGATGGAACCCGCCTTGCAATGCCGAAGACAAGACTGCGCACCAGACTCATCGTCATTGCAGCCTGGTTCAGGGGCTACTGAGGGAGTCCTGGATTAGGGGGCATCCGGACAGCCGGACTATATACATCGTCTGGACTATTGAAGCGTGAAGATACAAGACTCAAGACTCCGGCCTGTGTCCGAATGGGACTCTCGTTTGCGTGGAAGGCAAGCTTGGCGATCCGGATATTGTGTTTCCTTCCTTGTAACCGACTCCATGTAAAGCCTAGCCCTCTCCGATGTCTATATAAACCGGAGAGGTTGGTCCTTAGAAGGCTGATCACAATTACAATCATACCATCATAGGCTAGCTTCTAGGATTTAGCCTCTACGATCTCGTGGTAGATCTACTCTTGTACTACTCATATCTTCAATATTAATCAAGCAGGAAGTAGGGTTTTACCTCCATCAAGAGGGCCCGAACCTGGGTAAAACATTGTGTCCCTTGCTTCCTGTTACCATCAGCCTAAGACACACAGATCGGGACCCCCTACCCGAGATCCGCCGGTTTTGACACCGACACTCCCCTCGCCGTTCCTCCTCCACCACTGCATCCCCCATACTCCAGAGAGTCTCCCCGTGGCCTCAGCCTCTCCGTTCCCCCACCATAGCTCCATCCTCGCCGGAGGCCGAAGCTCCTTTCCGCCGCATGCCTTGCTGCTCCTTCTCCCATGTTCCTCGCCGGCAACAGAGACTGCCCCATGGTGCGCCTCCTCCTCCTGAGCCCATGTGTAGGTCGCCCGTCGCCTGCCGTGGCCAGACGCGCCGGTGAGCACCGTCGGGGCGGGTGTCTCCCCTCGGCCCAGTGCGCGTCGAGCGGGAGAAGAAGGACGCAGCCCGGCTGGCGCGTTGACCTGACCAGGCTGGCGAGGCGGGCCCCGCGGCCCCACCTTTCAACGGACCTGGCGCCCGGCCCTGCCTCTGCCCCTTTTGACCGGTCGTCGCCACATCATCTTAGTGGAGGCGCCAGCCGCAAAGCCGTTTCTCTGGATCGAAGACGTATTTTGGCAAATACTCTTTCAGCTTAGCCCCAGCCCACCGGATTATTTAATTTGTGAACGTTCACTGCTTTAGTGCATTTTCTGCCTAAAAAGTGAATGGCCACAACTTTGCGCTCGTAACTCCGATTGAGCCCCCTCCGAGAGAGAACTGTTTCTGGCAAATTTTTCTGCGGTCGTTTCTCACTTCTTCCCGGAGTATTTGTCAACCCCCAGGCAAGCCAACCTCTTATCATGAGCCCCGAACTTGCATGTTGACTTTGCTTGCACCTTGTGTGTGTGTGTAGTTGCACTTGTTGCTTATCATTTTTATCTGCAGTTATTCCGTTATGCTTACCATGTATGCCTGTGTTTTCATGCTATCTTTTGCCATGATAGTTAGAATGTTGATATTGATAATGCCATGTCACTAATCTACTTTATTGTCATGTCATTGTTATAAAATGCTATGATGATGGTAATGCACCTTTGGTATGCTAGTCATTAGTTCTATCATATGATATAGTTGTTCACCTGAGAAGTTCGGTATTTTATTAAAGCATTTGTATGATGTATGCTCATTGTTGCATTCGTGTTCATGATTATGGAGAAGGTAATAAAATGACTTAATGATAACAAACCTCCTCCTTCGTCGATGGGATCGAGTCATAGTGTCGCTGAATCGAACTTTTCCAGTGCAACCACATTTGCCGGTATGGGACGGCCCTAATGCGGTCTAGTGTCGTGCCTCCCTTCGGTGCCTCCAACGAGGGAAGGTTATGGGCGCGCGCTACCCTGGTCAGGTAATCGGACATCAGCCTTGTGTGCCTGTAGTTGGATTTTATGCACTGTTGTCCCCGTGTGGAATCGTTTATGTTTTGCCACGACGGTGGTTTGAGGTGTCTTGAGGTAGACACGGGGCCACCCATGACTTAGCCCAGAGGGGAGTGAGTCGGAGTGACAGGGAGAGTGTCATGTCAGTAGATCGGTTTTGTCGGAACACCGTTGTGGGTCCACCCAAATGGGATGACGAGGCCATGAGTTCTGTGGTGTGGGTACAGTGCGCTACCTCTGCAGAGTGTATTTAATCTATCGATAGCCACGTCCTCAGTCATGGGCATAAGTTCGTAGTAGGGTACAATATCGGGTCTTGGTCGAAATGGAGGATAAACCGGAAATAATTAAGCTGATTTATGTGGTTGTGATTGCCGTAAGGATCACGGGTCATTTGTTGGTCGGGTTGTGATTGCTGTAAGGATCACGAGTTTGTCTCTGTTTGTGATTAGGAAATGAGATGATCACCATTGGTAAGAGAGTCCGAGGGACTCAGTGCACAAGTTTGGTGGCATTGCATGAGTAATATGTTTGCATTTAAAGAACCATGGTAGAACATGAGATGGTTGCATACAGTTAACATGCTATGTATGCATTTGATATGATTGGTAGTTTATTTTCAGCATAGTTACATGATGCCATGCCATGCTTTGATTGATATGATTGAGATGATATGCTATGTTTTGTTGTTGCCATGTTAGAAATAAATTTTCTATGCATGTTGTTGCCATGCTAGTGGATGCCATGATGATAATTTTATTTATGTCTTTGGTTGATATTATTCCATGCTTAGTTTCTGATATGAGATAGGTTGTTGCATTCGCTTGGTTCCTGCTTTGTCTTCTGCTTGTTTGGATGCTATGTATTTGGTTGTCTTGCAAGTACATTCAATGTACTGACCTGGCGTGTCATGCCAGTTTTGTAGGTCGTTCACTTGTTCTGTCGTGCTAGGCCGTAATCTTGTCAGTCCTGTGAGTTGTGGAGCCCAGCCAGAGTGATAAGCTACCAAGACTTCCGCCGCCATTTTAATAGACTTCCGCTGCCATGTAAATAGCCTTAGGGCTATGCCAGAAGATTATATTCATCACTGATGTAATCATATACACATGTATTTGATGAATATTCTTGTACCTGGAATGTTGTATCATGGACCTGTCGTGCGTCAGGTGTTATTCTAGGCTGACGTGCGAAGGCCCCCTGCTCCATGCGGATCGGGGTGCCACAGTTCCGAAGTAGGGACGATCTGTCCCACCGTCGGAAGACGGTGGCCAATTTTCTTGCCCAGATACCCGGCCTCCTGAAGCTTTTTAATGTCCTTCTCCCGGACGGTAGAGGCCATCCACTTGCCTCCTGCTCCGGATCTGGGCATTTTTGGAGGACCTTTTTGGCGGAGAAGACAAACGCTTGGGTGCCAGAGCTCGAGCGAGGGGGAATGGATCAGGAGAGGAAGAAGAAGGCGTGGGTAAAAAAGGGAGTCCTTATCCCCTTATAAAGGCAGCAGGGATTAGATTTGTGAAATATTGTACTCTCTACGGTGGTATGTGGATTTTGTTTTGTAGAGCTGGACACAATCCTCATATTCAAGATCTTCTATGGAGTATTTGGAGAAGGAACCCGCCTTGCAATGCCGATGACAATCTGCGCGCCGGACTCATTGTCATTGAAGTCTGGTTCAGGGGCTACTGAGGGAGTCCTGGATTAGGGGGTCCTCGGACAGCTGGACTATATACTTTAGCCGGACTGTTGGACTATGAAGATACAAATTTAAGACTTCGTACCGTGTCCGAGTGGGACTCTCCTTTGCGTGGAAGGCAAGCTTGGCAATTCGGATGTGTAGATCTCCTTCTCTGTAACCGACTCTGTGTAACCCTAGCCCCCTGCGGTGTCTACATAAACTGGAGGGTTTAGTCCATAGGACAACAAAAATCAGAATCATAGGCTAGTTTCTAGGGTTTAGCCTCTATGATCTCGTGGTAGATCAACTCTTGTAGTACTCATATGATCAAGATCAATCAAGGAGTAAGTAGGGTATTACGTCCATCGAAAAGGCCCGAACCTGGGCAAACATTGTGTCCCCCGCCTCCTGTTACCATTAGCCTTAGACGCACAGTTCGGGACCCCCTACCCGATATCCACCGCGGTTTTGACACCGACAACGTTGTCCACCGCAACAGCTCGACGTCCCTCATCTACCTCCCCGGATGAGGATCCGTCGTCGATCTTGTCGTCCCGCCGGTTCAGCCGCCCCATCCTCCACCTCCAAGGAGCTGCTACAACGATCGCCTCGTCTATCATGGCTGCTCCATCCCCACAGCGCCGCCTTAACCTGCTCCACCGGAACCGCAATATCCTCATCGACTCCTCGGACAAAACCGAGGCCTACTCGGCGCCAGCAAAGAGGTTGTACACTCATCGCATCGCACCTTCTCCTTAACTCGACCTCCCGGCGCTGACGGTGCTCAATCCCGCACTCCCATGGAGCAGCTACCTTGAATCTGGCGCCGCGGGCGACATCTCCATGGAGGCTCTCCCCCCAATGCAAGGCCCCTTCGGCGGCGGCGTCCATACCAGCCGGATCTGCTGCTGCTTCTCCGGCTCTCGCTCTCTCGCTCGTGCTGCTGCTGCTGCTCTCCCCCTCGCTCGTGCTGCTGCTCTGCTCTGATTTAGCTACACTTTAGTCGACTGAATCGACTTTTGGGTCAGCCGATTTTCAGGGGGTGGGGGGGCTCGCCGGAGTTAAGGAAGAACCACCCGTAGTGGGGACGGGGGCTCGCCAGAGAGGTACCCCACTATCTATCTTAGGCTTCAGGGTGGGGGCGAGGGGCCTAGATGGCTGGCCGGGGCGGCAGCGGACCGGCGGTGGGGAGTTGTTTCGGGGCGGCGAGGCACGCTGGGGCCGGCGGTTTTGTCGGTGGTGGCTGGCGGCTCAAGGGGGTGCAGGATGAAGATGAACTGCATGCCCTCCCTAAACTATATGTCAAGTGCCTCTCTGCTACCATTGTGTTCAATTTCGACAGTAACATTCAGATTCTACAGTAAATTTCGGTTTTGAAAGTTAAGTTTAGAGTCAACAGTTTTTACCTCATCTGTTGTAGTCAGGTGCTTTTTGGTGATGTAAATTTTACATCTATTTTACATCATATATTGGAGATGCTATTACAATCCCACTTGAGATTGATGATGTCTGTCTTGTGCTGCTTCAACCTTGACATCTTACGGCTCACCGGAGCTGCTCCAACGACATAACGATCCATCACAACAGAGCAGTGCCCTGGACGTCGTCTACAGATTCCTCAGATCTTCCTCCACACCTCCGACAGCCACCTCTGCCTCAACTGCTTCAGCGACCAACCCAATGATGCTGAGGTCAACATGGCTACGGCAAAGAGGTTGTACACTTGTTGCATCACTTATTACTATACATTCATGTCGAGCCATTAGGGCTCTTTTGGTTCAACAGAAAAACATAGCAATATGGAATTTTCCAATGGCACTCTACTATTCAATTGTTCATGCATTTTGTTGAAAGGAATGAAGCAAAACATCCACCTGGACCTACTTTTCAAAATCCTATGCATGAAAACAAGACCAAGTGCATTAGTGACAGAATAACATTCTAACTCTACATGCTTTCATATGGTTTCACTTTATTTTGGCCATGTTTCTTTGCACTCCTCTGCCCTTCCAATTCCTGTAAACCAAACACCCTAGTTGACAGAAATCCTGTGATTGCAAATGCTTTGTTTACCATGTGCATTCCTATCCTCTTCCGGTGTTTTTCCTATTCCTACATTTTTAGAATCATGCAAGCCAAATGAGCCCTTATAGAATTACTTCAGTTAGAGGTAGGTGTCGAAGGGAACTTCGTGTGGTTTGTTCTGCTCCTACCGCAACGTCGTCCACCTCACCCGAGGTGCTCCATCGACAGAAGCATCCACCAAACCAGACATCACGACTCCTGACCGTCTTTCTCCTCCTCAGATCTCCTTCCATGCCACTGGCACTCACCGCAACGGCATCACCATCATCGACTCTGCAGATGAACCTGAGGAGTACACGGGTGCGCAAGAGAGGTCACACTCTTTTTTTCTGCTTATGTTATGCATTGCTTAAAATTACTTGCTACTTTATCGTCCTGTTCACCTATTGGAGTTCAAGTCAGGTCCAAATTAATGTTCAAACTTGAGTTCTAAATTAGTTGTGTGGCACATATCGAGGCAGTAATGAATAGTATGTCTGTCTAATATCTGGTTCACCTAGGGTATGCCTATGTTGTTCATCTTGGGTGGGAAACAAATTGTAAAGCAATCATGATATGTCTTTTTATTAAATTAAAGCAATCATCAGCCTGCTATCATTATTTTTGGATCCATCCACTGGTTGTTACCATCACTCTAAATTTCTGCATGCTCTACTTACATAATCTCACCATATTTTTTTCGTATGCATCTCAGATATTGTACACAGTCATGCTGAACATGTAGAGAAAAAGAGAAGAGTTTTGCGCGGCAATACAATGTCATGCAGACATCGCTCCATGGTGGGTTCAATGGCAAACCCTCCCCACCCCTCTCCAGATTGTAATCCAGAGGAAGATATCTGTTCTGAGGTGGATTCAGATGACGCTGACCACTCCTATTATCCCCCAAGGTGTTTGCTCTACCTTGGCATGATGATGTTAGTCATATCATGCATATGTTGCCTTGCAGTGCCTACTTTTGACATCATATATGTCATTTGCTTAGTTTGCACATATTCTGTAATGCCACCTGTTTAGTTTCTATATCATATATGGGAATTATGAAGTCACATGTCTTTTAGCCAGCCATAATATATGTGAAATGTGCAATGCCATCCCGTTTAACCAGGCATCATATATTTGAATGATATCTTGCCCGTCCTTTTCTTCATTACATTTCCATTTGTTGACAATGTTTGTACATTAAACTACTCTTCCTGTGAATCAGCCATTTGGGTGGGAGATGGAAAAATCTGGAGTGAAAACAAGGCCTTCAGAGCAGACAGTGCTATCTGTCGAAGCAGATCGCTTGTTGGGTCCCGATAGCTCCGCAGAGATGGATTCAGAGACAGATGACCAGTCCTATTCCCCCACCGAGGTGTATGCTCTAACTTGGCACGGTTATACTACTCATATCATGCATATGGTGTCTTTCATTGCATAGTTTAGACATCATATACACAATATTCAACACCATGTTCTTAGTTCAGACATCATATCAAATGCCCTCTGTTTAGCATATAAATCACATATGTGAATTAAATGATACGATCCTGATTACTTAGATAACATGTAGGTGAATTATGTCATGCGATCCTGTTTAGTTATTCATCATATCTTTGAATTATGTTATGCTATGTTATCTAGTTTAGATAGAAATCATATGTGTGAAATTATGTCATACTATCCGTTTTAGTTAAACAATATACATGTCAACTATTTCATGCCCTCTTTTTTCCACACTATCTATTGCATATGTCTCTCATACAATGTCTGTACATGCAACTATGTTTCCTGTTTATCAGCCATTTGAAATGGAGTGGGTGATGCCAGTATCTAGCAGACTAAATACACGGTCTTCAAATGAAACAGTGCTAACTCTTGGTGGAGATAGCACTCCGGTTGTACATGCACAAGAACCAGCCCTACCACACATAACCCAAACTCTCACAGATAGTACCCCTACTGCGATGGACAGAGAACCAGCTTCACCCAATCTAACCCCAACCCCACCAGATAGTGTAAGTGCATGTAGTGCCACCCTTTGTTGGTTTTGGAGTATTGACGACAAATGTGGTTGAGGGACTAATGTGTTTATGAGAATTGTAGGATAACACAGGAAGTAGTCCCATATTGATTCGGTTTACCTACCAGAGATGACCCCTAAAAATGTGTGAAGACATTGAAGACAATGGTGGTCTGTGAAGACATTCACATTGCAGACTATGACAGGAGAAGACATCAAGTGAAGACTATGGAGTGTGAAGACATAGTTGTTTCATAGTTTCCTTTTCTTCTTTGTTGAGTCATTGGAACCACCGTATTGTTAAGTGGGTTCCAAGTGAACAAAGTCAGAGTGACTGATGTGATGCTCAACCAAATCCTATGTCTTCAAGCGAAGACAATGAGAGCAAATCTTATCTAGAGCTGGATGAGTCATCTTTACTGGTAGCCCAAGTCAAGCTGCCGTGTGTGTTCGAAATCTGACCGTTAGACACGTGTCAGTTCCTTAGTGACCCAGGGTCATTTTGGGCAAATCAGGTCGGGTTGCCTCCTGTCTATAAAAAGCCCACCCCATACAGCATAAATTGGTGGATGCTCAGAGTTAGTGCACGACTGTTGTCGTTTGAGAGCAACCCACCTCCGAACCCTTTGAGAGAGAATCCTTGCGAGGAAAAAGCCCAAAACACCCAGAGCCAAAGAGTGTTAGGCATCACTAAAGTCTTTCTGTCTGCGTGATCTGAAGACCTATTACACTTGAGGACTATGAATTCTCCATCCGGTTAGGCATCACGTTCTGAGCATCCAAGAGTCATTGTGGATTGCTGGTGAACGAAGTCTATGAATGTTTGGAAGTCTCCCTTGAAGATTTAGCAGAGTGATTGGGCGAGGACTAAGTGTTCTTAGCTCAAGGGGAATAAGGTGAAGACGTGGTCTTCTGAGTTAAATCTCAGCCTCCCTAGCCATAGTACAGTTGTCACAGCATCTGGAACTGGTCCAACAAATCCCTTATCCTCTCCGATCAACTGGTTCTATCCTACCACTCTCACGTTACTTACAGTTTGTCTTCGTGAAGTCTTTGCCTACTTACCTTATCTGTTTGACTTAACTGTGTGAAGATTGTTGTCTGTTTGGCTTCATACCATCTTCCATCCTGATCCAATCTACCTAGCTGCTTATAGTCTTTGTGCTTTCACTTCATTGCTTACTTGACTATGGCTTGTCTAGTGTAGTCTACCTTCTGCTGCATATCAATAGGGTCATTTCTATTGTTTGTCTTCGAAACACCCATGTTTTGAAGACTTACATAAAAATCGCCTATTCACCCCCCCTCTAGTCGAATACTAGCACTTTCAATTGGTATCAGAGCAAGGTGCTCCCTTTATGTGTGTTATTTGGTTTAACCACCTGGAGTTTAGCTATGTTGACTGCGTGGATAATCAAAGTCTTCGCTGCATGCCCTATCTTGGATGGCACAAATTACCCCTACTCGAAGAATAAGATGCGCATGCATCTTGAAGCCATTGATGTCGATCTCTGGTATGTCGTCAAGAATGGTGTTCCTAAGACTGGTGAAGGTGTCACTCCTGCTGATGTCAAGAAGTTCGTGCAACTGGACTCGAGTGCCAAGAACATTATCTGTGGTCATCTGACCAAGGGCCAGTATGGTCGTGTGAGTGCTCTGGAAACTTCAAAGCTGGTCTGGGGCTGGATCTCCAAGGTCAATGAAGGCGTCTCAACACAAAGAGATTCAAGGATCAGTGTTCTTCGCAATCTCTTCAACCGCTTCAAGAGAAATGACAATGAGAATGTCCAGCTCACATTTGATCGCCTCACTGATATCACCAATGAGCTTCATGCACTCGGCGCCACTGAGATCAGCAAGCACTAATTAGTCAAGACACTTCTGAGATCTCTCGACAGCTCATTTGACACCCTGGCCCTAATGATTCAAGAGCGCCCTGACTTCAAGACTCTCGATCCTTCTGACATACTTGAGAGGCTCAACACACATGAGTTCCAGCTATCTGAGAAAAGAGACATCTATGGTCCCTATGGTCGTACTCGCGCTTTGAAGGCAAAGGCCGTTTCCTCGTCTGAAGAAGAATCTGACTGCAGTTCTAGCGATCCTGAAGACATTGGAAAGGAACTTGCTATGCTCGTGAACAAGTTCTAGAAGTTCACCAAGAAGAAAGACTTCAGAAAGTCTTCAAGATCTAGCTCAAGGAATGATGAATCTTCCTCTCATGATCACAAGAAGAGAACCTGTCACAAGTGCAAGAAACCTGGTCACTACATCTCTGAGTGTCCACAGTGGGACAACGAGACAAAGAAGAAGAAGAAGAGCAAGGACTATGATTCTGGTGACAAGAATAAGAAGAAATCCTCAATGTCTTCTTCCAAGTCTTCGTCGAAGTCTTCTTCACACAAGAAAAGCTCATCTGGCAAGGCTCGTTCTTTTGTTGGCAAGGAGATGGATTCAGAGGAGGAGTCTGTATCTGAGGAGGCAGAGGTGGAGTCCGAGGAGGAATATGATTCTGGAGTGGCAAGCGTGGCTCTAGCTTCTGCATATGTCGCCATGTCCATCTTCGACACTGAAGACAATGGCCTCGTCACCAACACTGATGCCAAGGATGAGGATGACTCTGCCCCCACCTACTGCTTTACGGCACGTGGTGCCAAGGTAAACTCACGCGATGCTTACTTTCAAACATCAGGTGAAGATGACTCTGAATGTGAATCTAAACCTAGCTACAAAACACTTGCTAAAATTGCAACTAAACAACAGAATGCCATGGAACATATTCAAAAACTGTTAGACAAAAGCGATGACCTGTTGGGCGCGGAAATGACCCGGTCTCAGTCCTTAATTGAAGACATAAAAAATCTTCATGTTAAGTATGAGGAGCTTGAAAGTCGTCATGAATCGCTCTCAACCTCTCATGAAAAGCTTTGCTATGATTATCTTCAAAGGAAGCAAGAACTTGAGAAATTGAGATCGGCTCATGAAGATCTTCAAAAGGAAAACGAGTCACTCCGCGCTCAACAGACCAGTTCCGCTCAGGAAGGATTTGAACCACCATGTATAAAATGTGTTGAGCGTGATAATGTTGTCTCTGTTGCTGAATGTTCAACTGCTACTACTGTTGCAATATCTTCAACTGCTGATGTGGTAACTAACCCCTCATTTGAGGATACCACTACTATTGCTGATGAGAATGCCAGGTTGAAGTCATTACTTGAGACAGGAATGTACAAAAGTCTCAAAGGGCATCAGACACTATGTGATGTCCTTAAAAAGAAGATACTGAACCGAAACCCTAGGAACGAGGGTGTTTGGTTCGAGAGGAAAATGAATGTTGATGGTTCTTACTGGATGCCTGAGCAGTACCCCAAAACCACATGGGTTGCTGCTAAGGGACCTTCAGTAGATCCATCTACCTTATCTGGCTTCACTAGTGCTAACCTAATTATCATTAATGAATCCTTTGATGCAAACTATAAACTGTTTAGGAATCAGAATGGTGAAGTGTTTGCCAGGTATATTGGTACTAACTACAGGAACGGACCATGTCTTAAGAAGATCTGGGTACCCAAAAGTTGTCTTGAAAGTCTTCCCGTGAATGGGAAGAAGACAAACCCCAGACCAAAGGCTCCATATGGTCCAAAGGCTTCATATAGACCAAAGACTCACCTGAGTCACCCTAACACCAATGTTTTGCAGGGAAATCATACTCAGACCTTTGAATATGAGCATGTTTCATCAAACTGCTATGTTCATAAGTCTAAGAACTTTTCTGCTTATTCATATGAGTATTATTCTCCTCCTGCAGGGCTATTTGCTAGGGCTTCAAAGCCGAAGTTCTTAGATGCTGCACTTAGACTCATTGCTTCTAAGCCACCCCTGAAAATGTGGGTGGTTAAGAAAACTTAACTCTCTTTTGCAGGGAAAGGTCTCCAGCCGGAAATCAAATGCGTCTGATGATTATGCTGGGGACCTTAAACATCTTGTGGGGCGCAAGATAAAATGCCCAAGTGGTCTTACTATGTATTTCGTCCCGGGATTCCTTGACACTCATCCTATCTACCCTAACCAAGTAACTTCTATGTTCCACTTGTTCGTCAAATGTTTATGCTTCACAACTCTCTTGGTGAACCGTATTCCCCAAACTGTACTGTAGGCTATGACACCTCATGCTTCAGAATGGATTATGGATAGTGGCTGCAGCAACAACATGACTGGTGATCGAAGTCTTCTGATGGATTCAACTCTTCGGCCATCTGATAAAAGTCATATGACATTTGCTGACACTGGTAAAAGTAAGGTATTGGGTCTTGGTAGAGTTGAAATCTCAAAGGACCAGCACATGGATAAAGTGATGCTTGTTGAATCCCTTGGTTTCAACTTAATGTTTGTATCAATGCTATGTGATTTGAATATGATTGTGATATTTGCAAAATATCGTTGCCTTGTCCTTATGGAATCTGACAAATTGTCGGGGGTTGGGTGCGACATATGCCAAAGGATGGCTTATCATGGTGGGGGCGAGTAGAACATCGCCGGTGCCTGGAAACGGGATGAGGCGAAGACATGCACGCTGGCGGATCTTACCCAGCTTCAGGGCTCTCCGAGGAGATAACACCCCTACTGCTGCTCTGCGGGGTCTCCGCATGCTCACTAAGGCAAAGTGAGTACAAGGTTGCTCCTAGAGCTGTTTCTGGAGGTAGGAGAAGGCAGGGCTAGCTCT
Source organism: Triticum aestivum (assembly GCF_018294505.1). Taxonomy (NCBI): domain Eukaryota; kingdom Viridiplantae; phylum Streptophyta; class Magnoliopsida; order Poales; family Poaceae; genus Triticum; species Triticum aestivum. The sequence goes on from NC_057795.1 coordinate 535,506,455, forward strand.
CTCCTCCCTATGTGGTCTGTCTAGTACTAATGGATTCGAACCCTTTGCATGGGTGCCCTGGGGGGTTTATATAGGCCTACCCCCCAGGGTTACAATGGTAAAACCGGCTGGGAGCGGGTCCTAGCCGTATGTGTCTCAGGCGTCGTCTTCTCCGCCGACTCCTGGGGCCCGCCGACTAGTGGGTCCCCCCGACTGGCCTGGTACGAGGGCGTCAGCCCGCGCCCGCCGCGGGCGGGTCTTGCCGGCTGCAGATTACTATAGTCGTGCTTCTAATGACGCGGGCTTGGTCATGGGGTCATGGCAACAGTGCTGCCGCCTGGCGGGCGATCACTATTGCCATTCCCCCATCGCGTCTGGTTAATGGCGTGTGGGGCCCGTGGGAGGGGCCGGCCGACTCCTGGGGGCCGACTCCCAACGAGTCCGACTCGTGGCGCTCTCGCCGTCTTCAGTACTCCCGTTGACTGGTAGGTCCCGTCGTCTCCGGGACGTACAGACAGGCCGTCATGGGTACAGGGCCCCGCCCCAATGGCTGATGTCAGGGCTGGCATGGCAACAGTGCCGCATCGGGCGGAGATCTTCGTGGGTAGGGCGCACTGTGGCCATGCCTGCCTTTAATTATCGGGGTGGTTGGAGTCACGGGCCGACTCCCCATAGTCGGCTTCCTTGGAGTCGCCTCTAGGACTCGACTTAACTGGGAGTCGCCTCTGGGACTCGGCTCGTCTTGGAGTCGCCTCTGGGACTTGGCTCGTCTTGGAGTCACCGCAGGTACTTGAGGGGCGCAGTCTGCCCCGATGTCTTGAAAGGTTCTAGGGCTCGGGTTAGCCTACCCGTGGCCCATTACTCCGACAGTAGTCCCCGATGCTGGTGAGGCTCCGAGGGTGATATGTCGCGGGCCTCAATAGTGTCATTCTTCCGGTGGGGGAATCTAGGCCTTGCTCGCTGAGGGAGTCCTGGACTAGGGGGTGTCCGGACAGCCAGACTATCATCGTCCGCCAGACTCCAAGACTACGAAGATACAAGATTGAAGACTCCGTCCCGTGTCCGGATGGGACTTTCCTTGGCGTGGAAGGCAAGCTTGGCGATACGGATATGTAGATCTCCTACCATTGTAACCGACTGTCACACCCTAGCTAGTTCATGCATTAGAGTGTTGCATCATGTTTATTCTTTCAACAGAAACCTGAAATGGGGATGACAGAACCCCCAGCCCCCTCTGAAACCAACTAGGGTTTACTAAAAACTTTTCCAATGAACCTGAAATGCCCTTCTAAAATGTCCATCATTTTTGTCTTGGTTCAGAACCTCTGCCAAAAGTGATGCACAATTTCCTAGGTCATCTTAGGGTCTTTGAATTAAATGATAAGTATTTGAATTTGGGCATTTAAAATTATATAAAATATTTCAAAAGCTCAAATATTCCTAAACTGAAATGTTTCATGTTGGAAATATTCCAACTTTGGACCAGGAGCAGTTTGGTGAATTTTGGAACTTTTTAGGTATTTTTAAAAATTCAACAAAGTTGCAGAAAAATAGAAAAAGAAAAAAACAGAAAGGAAGGAGTTACCTGGTGCCTACTAACCGGCCCACCTGTCGGCCCAGCCCAGCTGCCGCGCCAACGAGCTGCTTGGCTCGGTAGCCAGGCAGACAAGGTGCTCGGCGGCGAGCACCGCATGGGTGCCACGCACCTGCTCGCCGCCTCGCCGCTTCCCTCATCCAGCTGAGATGTGGATCGACCCCTCTCTCTCCCCCGAACCCCCCAGACACCTCCTCTCCTCTCCAGCTCCTCCCCCTCGCGCTCCCCAGCCATGGCCGACGCCACCGCCGCCGCTCCATCGTCGTAGCCGCACTCCCCGCCGCCCGTGCTCTGTCTAGTCGTGTCCAGGAGCTCCGCCGTCATCCACTTCATCGAGCTAGCCGAGACCCGCGTGCTCGTGCGGCCCGAGTCCACCGCACTGACCTCGCCCGAGTCCGCCGTCGCCGGAGATCCCCTTCAACGCCATCGCCGCCTCAGTCCATCCCCAACCCCGCCGGTGGCCTCTACGAGTGCTCTGTGAGCATAGCTACCACCCTTCCCTTCCTCTCTCGCCCACGAGCTGTGTATCAACCGCACGAAGATCACCCGCATGCACCGCCGCGGATCTCGTCGCCGACGTGCTCCTGGTCATCCTCCGGCCACCTCACGGTGTCCAACGCACTAACCACCCTGCGTTGAGTCCAACCGTGCACTCCCCGCACCTCACTGCACCCCCTAGCTCGAGTTCGTCCCCAACCGAACTCCGGTGGCCGCCTAGGTCGTCGCCGGCGCCAACTCCGGCCACCCCGACCCCAACTGACTCCACCAAGAGCTGCGGGTCATCCTCAGCTCCACCCCGATGCCCTCCGCGACCCATTTGGTGGCCGGAACGGCCAAAACCACTTCTGCCGCCGCGTCGGGCTCACCGGCGGCTAAACGCCGGCGCAGCTGACTTTGACTTTGACCACGGGTGGGCCAGGTTGACTCCGTTGAGTCACTGACAGGTGGGGCCCAGCCCTGTTAACTAATCTAGTTTAGTTTTAATTAAATTTCAACTAAACTAATCGCACTGACACCCTGGACGCACGCTTCAGGTTTGACCTGGACCGGGTCTGTTGACCTGCCGAGGTCAGCGTGACGCAATGCTGACGCAGTATTATTTTCTGGTTTTAAAAATAATTCAGGAAATTCCAGAAATTAGTATAAACTTCTAAAAATCATAGAAATTCAACCATAGCTCCAAATCAAACAAATTATATATGAAAAATGATCAGAAAAATCCAATCTTTCCACCTGTACTGTTTGCATGCATGATTACACAAGTTAACTTGCTGTTTAGTGCAAAACATGATAAAGCACTATTTAAGATCACAGATGTGTTTGGAAATTGAATCTTTGGTTCAAATTGGTTCAAACCCATCTGGTCTTAGTTGTTTTAACCCAACACACTCATATATGCCATGTCTCATGCATGCATCATATTGTTGCATATTTTTTGGTGATGTTGTGTATCGGTGTTCTCTACGGCAGGTTCTGCCCCCGAGGAGTACCGTGATTACCCTAATGAAGAGCAATATCAGTGCACCGACCCATCAGGCAAGCAACCAACCGTTTGATCATATCGATACAATCCCATGTTCCTGCTCCTGCTCTCTTTTACTGCATTAAGACAACGCGATTCAAACTGCTGTGTGCTGCGGTAGTTGAACCCATTTCCTCTGCATGACCTGTCATTGCCACAGTAACTAGATGAAACCCACTAGCATGTGTAGGAGTTGACTGAGCCATGTGTGTGTGTTGCTCCTTCCTTGCTATGCCTGCTATGCTTAGAGTCGTGTCAGGTCTGGTTCATCTGGGTGATGGGCTAGAGTGAAATGATCATGTCAGTATGAGTGTGGTGTGTTGAACACGATTTGGTAAAGGTATCGATGAGAGGCCATGTAGGAGTACATGGTGGGTTGTTTCATTGAAGCCGTCCTTAAGCACTGAGATTTGTATGTGTGATTTAAGATTCAGCTACTACCATGCATTGGGCCCGAAACCAATGGCCCTCTCGACTTCTTAATTACCCTAGTCCTCTATCCAGGAGTTGCAAGTAGTTTTTGGTGTTTGTAGCCTACTGGAGGCCGTGGACAGCGCTGACCGTAGGGGTGGGCTGTGATGCGGTAGGTACGTGGCCGGGTATACCGGGCACCCATTAGGTGTCTCAGAACCCTGTTCACATCGTTTGGGGCTGTGAGCGAAACCCCGGTCGGATCTCCTCATGGATGGAACCCGAATAGGCGATAAACCTGGATTAGAGACTTAGGTCATTAGGTAGGTCGTGGCCGACACCCACGTTGGGCCTCCGCTTGAAGGTTGCCGAGTACTTGTCGTGTAAACGGTGGTAAGTGGTGAGAGCGTGTATGAAGAAGTACACCCCTGCAGGGTTAACCTAATCTATTCGAATAGCCGCGTCCGTAGTAAAGGACTACTTGGTTGCCTATACAGTTCATAGATAAGTAAACTGGAAACTACTAAAAGCCTCAAGATAAGCGTGAGTGCCGAGGATGGCTCCTCCGTAGGAAGACGGAGGTGGATTCTCGGTAGTGTATTGAAGTGGTGAGTAGTGGACTCGTGTGCGCAAAACCATTTCAAGTTGGAGTCTCGTAGGATAGCTTAGCCAAGAGTCAAAGCTGGCTTGCTGCAATAACTCCACCAACCCTTCTTGATAATGTGCATGTATGTAGGATCTGATGTAAGTCTTGCTGAGTACCTTTGTACTCATGTTGCTTAAATTTATATTTTCAGAAGATGCCACAACCCCTTCCAACGGGTTCTTCGTAGACGTTGACATCGACGAGTAGACTAAGGCCCAGGTGGTGATCCTGAGCACGTGACGGACCATGTAGTATAGCTAGGCTTACCCAAGCCTCTTTTATTTTACTAGTTGTCTGTACCCAGACAAGATACTTCCGATGTCGACTTGTATGCTTGTATGACTTGAATGTGGGTCGTGTGACCCGTACTTGTATGTATGTTATGTATGGCTCTCTGAGCCTTTAAATAAAGTACTTGTGTCGTAGAGTCATGTTGTGATGCCTTGTTGTATTTGCACATATCGAGCATATTGTGTGTATGATTGAAATGCTTGGTATGTGTGGGATCTGACTATCTAGTTGTTTATCTTTAGTAGCCTCTCTTACCGGGAAATGTCTCCTAGTGTTTCCATTGAGCCATGGTAGCTTGCTACTACTCCGGAACACTTAGGCTGGCCAGCATGTGTCCTTCTTCGTTCCTGTGTCTGTCCCTTCGGGTAAATGTCACGCATTGAGTACCGGAGCCCTATTAGCCCACTACAGCCCGGTTTACAGGAGTCCTGCTAGCCTAGTACTACAGCCCGGACCCACTTGCTGATGACCGACACGTTCGATGTTGGGTCATGGATGCATGTCCCTGTAAGTCTATGCCACTTTGGGTTTACGACTAGTCATGTCAGCCCGGGCTCCTTATCATATGGATGCTAGCGACACTATCATATACGTGAGCCAAAAGGCGCAAACGGTCCCGGGCAAAGGTAAGGCGACACCCATGGGGATACCGTGCGTGAGGCCGCAAAGTGATATGAGGTGTTACAGGCTAGATCGATGTGGCATTGAGTCGGGGTCCTGACAGCGTTGGCATCAGAGCCGGACTGCCTGTAGGTCCTTCAAGCCAAACTGGTCGACGTTGAGTCTAGAAATGCTTTAGTTATATGTAGGGGAATTGATTGTGGGATGGTACGTAAGGCTCTTTTTACTTCTTTATCTCATGGTATTTTTATCTGAGTCAGTCCACTCTTCTACTGGGGGTTAAGGACTAGGATCTCTTATCTCTATCAGGTTCACGTGTTACTAATCAGTATTACCTTATAGGTTTGATGACTACAAGCCTAGTTCAGTTCTACTACCTTGTTATGCTGATAAGTTGGACCCAGAACCTTGATATGATATTGTTGAGTGTCTATGCAATATTTTGATAAATGTCTCAAACCCTTCTTGAGCATTTACAACCATTATGCTGTCGAAATTTTGCTAGAAATTCTAATGCCTTTGCATTATGTTTGTGCTTTTAGATGGCCACTCGCGACCAAAATCAAGTGGTTCGCCTGACCCGATGCATTGGTGTGACCGGTCATACGGCCATGTTAGTCCGAGTGATGATCGAGACGGGTTACCGTTGGTATCCCGAATACACGGTCGAAAAGCAGTTTCGAGATTTTAATCAAAGCCAGTATCTTTGCACCGTCAGGATATTTCCCTCTTATCCTGGTTCTACCGAGGCTCTTCACTGCTCCTATGGGCTCGGTGTTACTATTGAGATGGCCGTGCAAGATGCGGCTTATTCTATGATGACCATTATGCGAGTCAGGACTGGCCTGCTTCGCAACACCGACTTCCGGTATATGCTGGCTTCACTTCCTGGAGCGCACGGTTATCTCCGGGCTATCTATGCTGACTCCAGACAGGAGGACTCACTAACTCGCACCACTGCCGTGTTGCTCGAGGATAAGGACCGAGAGAATCGGGCCTTGAGAATGGAGCTTTTCAACACCCGCGCTGATCATTGGGCCACCTTGACTCGGTTTGCACCGGCTGTGCAAGCTGGATGCATGGATATGAGAGATCTGTATCCTGTTAGGTCTGCTCTGTCGGACATGATGGATTGGCGTGATGTGGGAGGCATCACCCCACCTCGTGGTCCTCGCAGGCCACCGTTTGTTGGTCCAAGACCTCACCCTACCCCTTTTGGTCCACAGGCTCCTCAGGACTGTCTGTTTCCGGATGCTCACGTTGAACTTCCAGGCTATGGAGGAGACTTTTATGAGAGCTACTAAGGAGATGACTGAGATAGTAGTAGTTCCACTAGGTATTGTAATAGTTGTATTTCCATCGTCCTGCGTGACTTGTGGAATATGACTTAGCGTGTAGTAATTCCGGGGTGTAGGAAAAATAATGTATAGGAGCTTGGGATGCCTCCGATGAGCTGTAATCCTCTTTTCACCGTAGTAGTACTTTGTTTGGTTCTGTACTAAACCTTGTATGGTGTGTATGACGATGGAATAAATGAAGTAGTTTCTGTATCTTCCATGTCATACGGATGATCATCTTGCATTCTGAGTTGTCCATTACATTCTACATTCTATGTCGGAATCTTATCATTTTGGACTTAACCATTGTCTTGTTCTCCTAGGATGGTCAACACCCGCAACAACGCTGCTCCCCCAGAGCAGGCCAAAGGCAGCAGTGTTGGGGAAACAAACCTGCCTCACCCTCCTTCTCTGGCTGAAGTTATGCTGGAAGCCAAGAGAAACAAGCGGGAGACTAACCGTTTGTTGGAGCGCATCGAACAGAACACAGCACACCATCAGAGGAATAACTTGGTGTCACTCAGTGATTTCATCAAGTTACATCCACCTACCTTCCACCACTCCGTCGAGCCTCTCGACGCCGATGACTGGCTTCGCAGTATCACTCACAAACTGCGTTCTGCACTCATAGCTGAGGCTGATAGGGTCACCTTTGCTGGATACCATCTCGAAGGCCCCGCCAGTCTCTGGTGGGAGAATTATGAAGCTATGCGCCCAGCGGGCCACGTCACTACTTGGGCTGAATTCAGCGAGGCTTTCCGTGAACATCACATTCCGGAGGGTCTCATGGACCGTAAACGTGAGGAGTTCTGTAGTTTCACTCAAGGTCGACTCTCTGTTGACGCTTACAGCAGGGAGTTTGGTAACCTTGCACGTTATGCAACTGAGGAAGTTTCTACCGATGCCAAGAAGCAGGCAAGGTTCCGTAAGGGACTTAGTCCTGAGCTTTGTCGTGACCTCCGTCTGCATGAGTGCACCTCTTTTCAGAAGCTTGTGAATAAAGCCATCAGTGCTGAGACGGGACAGACTGATTTCGAAGCATCATGCAAGCATGGCCGTGACTTGGGTTCCTCATCCGGTGCTGGACCACAGAAGCGCCGTGTATGGGTGCCTAACACTGCCCTGCCACCCAGGTTTACACTGAGGCCATCCTATCAGGCGCCTCGCCCAGCTCAACGGTATGCACCAGCCAAGCCTTATGGTGGTCCAACCAACAATGCTCCCCCACGCACCAGTTCCGTGACGTGCTTCAAGTGTGGGGAATCAGGCCACTATATGCGCGAGTGTCCCCAAACCAACCCCAACTAGACAGCAAAAGCTATTGGCCGCGGCAAGCCGACAGGGAAAGTGTTCTACGCCAAGCCGGCCACCACTGCACGTGGCCATGTGAATTGTGTCTCTGCGGAAGAGGCTCAAGAAGATCCCAACGTCGTTCTCGGTACGCTTCTTGTAAATTGCCACCCGGCATCCGTTCTTTATGATACTGGAGCATATCATTCATTCATATCCGAAAGCTATGCTCGCTTGCATAACACCGCATTCTGTGACATGCCTTCCACCATGGAAATTTCCACTCCCGGTTCTAGATGGCAAACCTCTAGTGTAAGCCATGGGAATGAAATTCAAGTCGACAGACTTGTTTTTCTTGCATCCTTGATAGCTCTTAAATCTTCGGATATTAATATCATCTTGGGTATGGATGGATGTCAGCCCATCATGGCCAAGGATCGATTGCTTCTCTAGGACTGTTCAACTCACACACCCTTCGGGAAAGATAGTCAAAGTCTTGACCCGAGTAGCTAAGCGGCAACTATATTCTCTTAACGCCAGTCCCTTGCCAGACATTGAAGACGTCCCGGTAGTCCGTGATTTCTCGGATGTCTTTCCAGAAGAATTGCCAGGTATCCCACCTGATAGAGATGTCGAATTTGTGATAGATCTCATTCCAGGAACTGTCCCAATTTCCAGAAGACCCTACAAGATGGCACCTTTTGAACTAGCCGAACTTAAGAAAAAACTCGATGAGTCCTTGAAAAAGGGTTCATCCCGACCTAGTTCATCTCCTTGGGCTTGCCCCGTCCTCTTCGTCAAGAAGAAGGATGGTACGGACCGGATGGTTGTAGATTATCGACCTATCAACTTGGTCACAATTAAGAACAAATATCCGCTCCCCAGGATCAACGACCTGTATGATCAGCTCGCTGGATCCTCAGTCTTCTCTAAAATGGATTTGAGGTTGGGCTACCATCAAATCAAAATCAGGAATGGGGACATTCCGAAAACGGCCTTGTTACTCGTTATGGCCAATACGAGTACAACCGGCCATGTCCTTCGGTTTAACCAACGCTCCAGCCACCTTCTCTCGGTTGATGAACTCAATCTTCATGGAGTATTTGGATAAATTCGTCGTGGTTTACCTCGATGATATACTCATCTACTCCAAGAACGAGGAAGAACATGCCAAACATCTAAGGCTAGTGTTGAAGAAACTTTGAGAGCATCGCCTTTATGCCAAATTCTCTAAATGTGAATTTTGGTTGTCAGAAGTGACCTATCTTGGACATGTAATTTCTGGTAAAGGTATTGCTGTTAACCCTGAGCGATTCAAAGCCGTCCTTAATTGGACTCCACCTGAATCGGTTAAGCAAGTTCGGAGTTTTCTGGGCTTAGCGAGCTATTGCCGTCGCTTTGTCGAGAATTTCTCCAAAGTTGCCAACCTCTAACTGAACTCCTCAAGAAGATAAAAAGTTCGAGTGGACCCCACAATGTGAGCACAGTTTCCAGGAACTGAAAAGACGTCTAACTTCTGCTCCCGTACTGGTACCACCAGATTTTTCCAAGGACTTTGTTATCTACTGCGACGCCTCGCAACAAGGACTAGGTTGTATTCTCATGCAAGATCAACACGTAATTGCTTATGCTTCACGGCAATTACACCCACATGAGGAAAACTACCCCACTCATGATCTAGAGCTTGCAGCTGTAGTCCATGCCACTCAAAACATGGGCGACATTACCTCCTCGGTAATCGTTGCGAAATCTACACTGATCACCAAAGTCTGAAGTACATATTCACCCAACCGGATTTAAATCTCAGGCAAAGACGTTGGGTCGAGTTGATCACAGATTTCGACTTAGGAATAACTTATACCCCAGGGAAAGCCAATGTCATGGCTGATGCGCTAAGTCGGAAATCTTATTGCAATTATCTGATGTTGCAACAAAGTCAACCACTTCTCCATGAGGAATTTCGGAAACTTAATCTCCACATTGTTCCTCAAGGATTCCTTTCCACCTTGGTGGCGAAACCTACCCTTATGGATCAGATCATCAAAGCATAGAAAGTAGATCCGGGAATTTCCCGAATCAAGAGAAACATCAAGAAAGGAGTTGCAAATTGTTTCTCCATTAATAAACAAGGAGTCGTATACTTCGGGAATTGCCTAGTGGTCCCCAAGGTGCGAAACCTAAGGCGATTGATCCTTAAGGAAGCTCATGAATCTCCTCTCAATATTCATCCCGGTAGCACTAAGATGTATCAGGACCTACGCCAGAGGTTCTAGTGGACACGGATGAAGAGAGAAATTGCTCAGTATATTGCTAATTGCGACGTCTGCCATCGTGTAAAAGAAGAGCATCAACGGCCTGCTGGCACCCTTCAACCCCTAGCTATTCCTGAATGGAAATGGGATAAAATTGGTATGGACTTCATTACCGGTTTTCCCAGGACCAAGAGAGGGAATAACGCTATCTTCGTCGTTATCGATCGTCTTTCCAAAGTGGCCCATTTCTTACCTGTTCGTGAGAGTATAACTGCTAGTCAGTTAGCAGACTTGTACATCTCCCGAATAGTGTCTCTCCATGGTGTTCCTTTGGAAATTAACTCGGATCGAGGAAGTCTTTTCACCTCTCGATTTTGGGAAAGTTTCCAAAATGCTATGGGAACCCGCCTTTCTTTTAGCACTGCTTTTCACCCTCAATCAAGTGGTCAAGTAGAACGCGTCAACCAGATTCTAGAAGACATGCTTCGAGCTTCTGTTATCTCATTCGGAATGGAATGGGAGAAGTGCCTTCCATTTGCCGAATTCGCTTATAACAACAGCTATCAATCTAGCTTGGGTAAAGCCCCTTTTGAAGTTCTCTATGGATGACGGTGTCGAACACCCCTTAACTGGTCGGAAACCGGGGAAAGACAATTCTTTGGCCCGGATATGATCCAAGAAGAAGAAGAGCAAGTTCGCATCATTCGTGAAAAGTTGAAAACAGCCCAATCTCGTCAAAAGAGTCAATATGACCGAAAACATAAGGCTATGACATTTGAGGTTGACGAGAAGGCTTACCTTCGGGTTCCTCCTCTGAAGGGAACCCATCGTTTCGGTATCAAGGGCAAATTGGCTCCTCGTTACATTGGACCTTTTCGCATTCTCGCTAAACAAGGAGAAGTTGCCTACCAATTGGAACTACCTCCGCATATCTCCAGAGTCCATGATGTCTTCCACGTTTCTCAACTCAGGCGTTGCTTCTCGGATCCTATCCGTGGAGTGGACCATGAAACGCTTGATCTCCAAGATAATCTCACGTATCGAGAATACCCCGTTCGTATCCTCGCTCAGACCGAGCGTACCACTCGACGTCATAATATGAAGTTTCTCAAAGTTCAATGGTCGCACCAATCTGAGGATGAAGCAACTTGGGAAAGGGAGGATCGTCCGCGACTCGAGTATCCTGCCTTCTTCCCAGAGGAACCTAAATCTTGGGACAAGATTCTTTTGAGTGGGGGTGAGTTCTCACACCCTAGCTAGTTCATGCATTAGAGTGTTGCATCATGTTTATTCTTTCAACAGAAACCTGAAATGGGGATGACAGAACCCCCAGCCCCCTCTAAAACCAACTATGGTTTACTAAAAACTTTTCCAATGAACCTGAAATGCCCTTCTAAAATGTCCATCATTTTTGTCTTGGTTCAGAACCTCTGCCAAAAGTGATGCAGAATTTCCTAGGTCATCTTAGGGTCTTTGAATTAAATGATAAGTATTTGAATTTCGGCATTTAGAATTATATAAAATATTTCAAATGCTCAAATATTCCTAAACTGAAATGTTTCATGTTGGAAATATTCCAACTTTGGACCAGGAGCAGTTTGGTGAATTTTGGAACTTTTTAGGTATTTTTAAAAATTCAACAAAGTTGCAGAAAAATAGAAAAAGAAAAAAAACAGAAAGGAAGGAGTTACCTGGCGCCTACTAACCGGCCCACCTGCCGGCCCAGCCCCGCTGCCGCGCCAGCGAGCTGCTTGGCTCGGCAGGCAGGCAGGCAAGGTGCTCGGCGGCGAGCACCGCATGGGTGCCACGCACCTGCTCGCCGCCTCGCCGCTTCCCTCATCCAGCTGAGACGTGGATCGACCCCTCTCTCTCCCCCGAACCCCCCAGACACCTCCTCTCCTCTCCAGCTCCTCCCCCTCGCGCTCCCCAGCCATGACCGACGCCACCGCCGCCGCTCCATCGTCGTAGCCGCGCTCCCCGCCGCCCGTGCTTCGTCTCGTCGTGTCCAGGAGCTCCGCTGTCATCCACTTCGTCGAGCTAGCCGAGCCCCGCGTGCTCGTGCGGCCCGAGTCCACCGCACCGACCTCGCCCGAGTCCGCCGTTGCCGGAGATCCCCTTCAACGCCATCTCCGCCTCAGTCCGTCCCCGACCCCGCCGGTGGCCTCTACGAGTGCTCTGTGAGCATAGCTACCCCCCTTCCCTTCCTCTCTCGCCCACGAGCTGTGTATCAACCGCACGAAGATCACCCGCATGCACCGCCGCGGATCTCGTCGCCGATGTGCTCCCGGCCATCCTCCGGCCACCTCACGGTGTCCAACGCACTCACCACGCTGCGTTGAGTCCAACCGTGCACTCCCCGCACCTCACTGCACCCCCTAGCTCGAGTTCGTCCCCAACCGAACTCTGGTGGCCGCCTAGGTCATCGCCGGTGCCAACTCTGGCCACCCCGACCCCAACTGACTCCACCAAGAGCTGCGGGTCGTCCGCAGCTCCACCCCGATGCCCTCCGCGACCCATTTGGTGGCCAGAACGGCCAAAACCACTTCCGCCGCGGCGTCGGGCTCGCCGGCGGCTAAACACCGGCGCAGCTGACTTTGACTTTGACCACGGGTGGGCCAGGTTGACTCCGTTGAGTCACTGACAGGTGGGGCCCAGCCCTGTTAACTAATCTAGTTTAGTTTTAATTAGATTTCAACTAAACTTATCGCACTGACACCCTTGACCCATGCGTCAGGTTTGACCTGGACCGGGTCTGTTGACCTGCTGAGGTCAGCGTGACGCAATGCTAACACAGTAATTATTTTCTGGTTTTAAAAATAATTCAGGAAATTCTAGAAATTAGTATAAACTTCTAAAAATCATAGAAATTCAACCATAGCTCCAAATCAAACAAATTATATATGAAAAATGATCAGAAAAATCCAATCTTTCCATCTGTACTGTTTTCATGCATGATTACACAAGTTAACTTGCTGTTTAGTGAAAAACATGATAAAGCACTATTTAAGATCACAGATGTGTTTGGAAATTGAATCTTTGGTTCAAATTGGTTCAAACCCATCTGGTCTTAGTTGTTTTAACCCAACACACTCATATATGCCATGTCTCATGCATGCATCATATTGTTGCATATTGTTTGGTGATGTTGTGTATCGGTGTTCTCTACGGCAGGTTCTGCCCCCGAGGAGTACCGTGATTACCTTAATGAAGAGCAATATCAGTGCACCGACCCATCAGGCAAGCAACCAACCGTTTGATCATATCGATACAATCCCATGTTCCTGCTCCTGCTCTCTTTTACTGCATTAAGACAACGTGATTCAAACTGCTGTGTGCTGCGGTAGTTTAACCCATTTCCTCTGCATGACCTGTCATTGCCACAGTAACTAGATGAAACCCACTAGCATGTGTAGGAGTTGATTGAGCGATGTGTGTGTGTTGATCCTTCCTTGCTATGCTTGCTATGCTTAGAGTCGTGTCAGGTCTGGTTCATCTGGGTGATGGGCTAGAGTGAAATGATCATGTCAGTATGAGAGTGGTGTGTTGAACACGATTTGGTAAAGGTATCGATGAGAGGCCATGTAGGAGTACATGGTGGGTTGTTTCATTGAAGCCGTATTTAAGCACTGAGATCTGTATGTGTGATTTATGATTCAGCTACTACCATGCATTGGGCCCGAAACCAATGGACCCTCTCGACTTCTTAATTACCCTAGTCCTCTATCCAGGAGTTGCAAGTAGTTTCTGGTGTTTGTAGCCTACTGGAGGCCATGGACAGCGCTGACCGTAGGGGTGGGCTGTGAGGGTACGTGGCTGGGTATACTGGGCACCCGTTAGGTGTCTCGGAACCCTGTTCACATCGTTCGGGGCTGTGAGCGAAACCCCGGCCGGATCTCCTCATGGATGGAACCCGAATAGGCGATAAACCTGGATTAGAGACTTAGGTGATTAGGTAGGTCGTGGCCGACACCCACGTTGGGCCTCCGCTTGAAGGTTGCCGAGTACATGTCGTGTAAACGACGGTAAGTGGTGAGAGCGTGTATGAAGAAGTACACCCTTGCAGGGTTAACCTAATCTATTCGAATAGCCGCGTCCGCGGTAAAGGACTACTTGGTTGCCTATACAGTTCATAGACAAGTAAACTGGAAACTACTAAAAGCCTCAAGATAAGCGTGAGTGCCAAGGATGGCTCCTCCGTAGGAAGACGGAGGTGGATTCTCGGTAGTGTATTGAAGTGGTGAGTAGTGGACTCGTGTGCGCAAAACCATTTCAAGTTGGAGTCTCGTAGGATAGCTTAGCCAAGAGTCAAAGCTGGCTTGCTGCAATAACTCCACCAACCCTTCTTGATAATGTGCATGTATGTAGGATCTGATGTAAGTCTTGCTGAGTACCTTTGTACTCATGTTGCTTAAATTTATATTTTCAGAAGATGCCACAACCCCTTCCGACGGGTTCTTCGTAGACGTTGACATCGACGAGTAGACTAAGGACCAGGTGGTGATCCTGAGCATGTGAAGGACCATGTAGTATAGCTAGGCTTACCCAAGCCTCTTTTATTTTACTAGTTGTCTGTACCCAGACAAGATACTTCCGCTGTCGACTTATATGCTTGTATGACTTGAATGTGGGTCGTGTGACCCGTCCTTGTATGTATGTTATGTATGGCTCTCTGAGCCTTTAAATAAAGTACTTGTGTCGTAGAGTCATGTTGTGATGCCTTGTTGTATTTGCACATATCAAGCATATTGTGTGTATGATTGAAATGCTTGGTATGTGTGGGATCTGGCTATCTAGTTGTTTATCTTTAGTAGCCTCTCTTACCGGGAAATGTCTCTTAGTGTTTCCATTGAGCCATGGTAGCTTGCTACTGCTCCAGAACACTTAGGCTGGCCGGCATGTGTCCTTCTTCGTTCCTGTGTCTGTCCCTTGAGGCAAATGTCACGCATTGAGTACCGGAGCGCTGTTAGCCCGCTACAGCCCGGTTTACTGGAGTCCTGCTAGCCCAGTACTACAGCCCGGACCCACTTGCTGATGACCGACACGTTCGATGCTGGGTCATGGATGCCTGTCCCTGTAAGTCTGTGCCACTTTGGGTTTACGACTAGTCATGTCAGCCCGGGCTCCTTATCATATGGATGCTAGCGACACTATCATATACGTGAGCCAAAAGGCGCAAATGGTCCTGGGCAAAGGTAAGGCGACACCCGTGGGGATACCGTGCGTGAGGCCGCAAAGTGATATGAGGTGTTACAGGCTAGATCAATGTGGCATTGAGTCGGGGTCCTAACACCGACTCTATGTAACCCTAGCCCTCTCCGGTGTCTATATAAACCGGAGGGCTTTAGTCCGTAGGACATAACCTCCATTACAACAATCATACCATAGGCTAGCTTCTAGGGTTTAGCCTCCTTGATCTCGTGGTAGATCCACTCTTGTAATACACATCATCAATATTAATCAAGCAGGACGTAGGGTTTTACCTCCATCAAGAGGGCCCGAACCTGGGTAAAACATCGTGTCCCTTGTCTCCTGTTACCATCCGCCTAGACGCACAGTTCGGGACCCCCTAACCAAGATCCACCGGTTTTGACACCGACATTGGTGCTTTCATTGAGAGTTCCCCTATGTCATCACTGATAGGCTTGATGGCTCCTTCAATCAACAACGCTGTCCAAGGCGAGACTTTTCTCCCCGGACAGATCTTCGTATTCGGCGGCTTCGCACTGCGGGCCAATTCACTTGGCCATCTGGAGCAGATCGAAAGCTACGCCCCTGGCCATCAGGTCAGGTTCGGAAGCCTAAACTTCACGGCCGATGTCCGCGAGGACTTGATCTTCGACGGACTCGAGCCATAGCCGAGCGTGCCGCGCTGTCACGATGGGCATGATTTAGCTCTGCCGCCGGACAGTGCCCTGGTGGCCGCACACGAATCCGCTCCGATCCTTAGTCCGGAGCCGATCGCGCAGATCGAGAACCGGTGGCTGGACACCGCCTCGAGGGCTGCAATTTCCACGGTGATGGAGCCGAACACTGACCTTGTCCCTTGTAAAGCTCGTGACTCTGAGGCGCTGGACTCCCTGCCGGACTCCGAACCCCCTGCGCCCTTGCCCATCGAATCCGATTGGGCGCCGATCATGGAGTTCACCGCCGCGGACATATTCCAACACTCACCCTTTGGCGACATCCTAAATTCGCTAAAACATCTCTCGCTATCCAGAGAGCCCTGGCCGGACTACAGCCAGGATGGTTGGGATGCGGACGACGAAGAAATTCAAAACCTACCCACCACCCACTTTGTTGCCACTGTCGACGATCTAACCGACATGCTAGACTATGACTCCGAAGACATCGACGGTATGGACGACGATGCCGGAGACGAACAAGAACTAGCGCCTACAGGACACTGGAAGTCCACCTCGTCATATGACATATACATGGTGGACACCCCAAAAGATGGGGACGACGAAGAAACAGCGGAGGCAGATTCCTTAAAGAAACAGCCCAAGCGCCGACGTCAGCAGCGCCGCTCTAAATCCCGCCACATCAAGAATGGAGATTCCGGCACAGGAGATAATAACACCTATGAAAGTGCCGAAGACAATCCCCTCCAGCAAGATTTGGCGCAGGAGGATGCAGAAGCAAGCCCTCACGAGAGAGTGGCAGACGAAGAGGTCGAGGATGATAATTACATACCTCCCTCTGAAGACGAGGCAAGCCTCAACGACGATGAATTCGTCGTGCCGGAGGATCCCGTCGAAAAAGAGCGTTTTAAACGCAGGCTTATCGCCACGGCAAATAGCCTAAAGAAAAAGCAGCAGCAGCTTCAAGCTGATCAAGACCTGCTGGCCAACAGATGGACCGAGGTCCTCGTGGCCGAAGAGTATGAACTCGAACGCCCCTCCAAGAGCTACCCAAAACACAAGTTGCTCCCCTGATTAGAGGAGGAAGCACACATACCATCCTCACCAGCGCATAATACGGCCGACCGACCACCCCGTGGTCGAGACAGAGAGGCATCCAGGCCCCCCACCAAGACCGTACCCCGGCACCGCTCTAAAAGCGCGAAGCCAAGAGGGAATGCGCCGGACTTGGGAGATATATTGGAGGACAAAGCAAGGCAATCCAGATCCATCTATGGATCACGTGGGCGCCCCACGACCCACGACAAATACCGTCGCGCCGGATACAACAACCCCGGACAGGCCGAACATAGCAGACAACGCTCCCTTGAGCTACATCGTGATATTGCTCAATACAGAGGCGCCGCACACCCGCTATGCTTCACTGACGAAGTAATGGATCACCAAATCCCTGAAGGGTTTAAACCCGTAAACATAGAATCCTACGATGGCATGACAGACCCCGCGGTTTGGATCGAAGATTATCTCCTTCACATCCATATGGCCCACGGCGACGATCTCCACGCCATCAAGTATCTCCCACTCAAGCTTAAAGGAACAACTCGGCATTGGCTTAACAGCTTGCCCGCAGAATCAATTGGGTGTTGGGAAGACCTGGAAGCCGCATTCCTCGACAACTTCCAGGGCACATATGTGCGACCACCAGATGCAGATGACCTAAGCCACATAATTCAGCAGCCAGACAAATCGGCCAGACAGTTCTAGACACGGTTCTTAACAAAGAAAAATCAAATCGTCGACTGTCCGGATGCAGAGGCCCTCGCAGCCTTCAAATTTAACATCCGCGACGGGTGGCTAGCCCGGCACCTAGGACAGGAAAAGCCGAAATCTGTGGCAGCGCTCACATCGTTAATGACCTGCTTCTGTGCGGGAGAGGACAGCTGGCTAGCTCGCAGCAATAACCTCCGTAAAAATTCTGGCAGTCCGGATACTAAGGACCATAATGGCAGATCGCGTCGAAACAAAAATAAACGCCACATTAACGGCAATGACAAAGAGGATACGGCAGTCAACGCCGGATTCCGAGGCTCTAAACGCGGTCAGCGGAAGAAGCCATTCAAAAGAACCACTCCGGGTACGTCCAATTTGGACCGAATACTCGACCGCTTATGCCAGATACATGGCATCCCCGAAAAGCCGGCCAACCACACCAATAGAGATTGTTGGGTATTCAAGCAGGCAGGCAAAATAATTGCCGAAAACAATGACAAGGGGCTGCATAGCGACGACGAGGAAGAGACCCGGCCGCCGAACAGCAGAGGATAGAAAGGTTTCCTCCCACAAGTGCGGACGGTAAACATGATATACGCAACCCATATACCCAAGAGGGAGCAGAAGCATGCACTAAGGGACGTATACACGATGGAGCCAGTCGCCCCGAAGTTCAATCCATGGTCCTCTTGTCCGATCACTTTCGATCGAAGAGACCATCCGACCAGCATCCGCCACGGCGGATTTGCCGCATTGGTTTTAGACCCAATCGGCGATGGATTTCACCTCACGAGAGTCCTGATGGACGGCGGCAGTAGCCTGAACCTGCTTTATCAGGATACAGTGCGCAAGATGGGCATAGACCCCTCAAGGATAAAACCTACAAAGACGACCTTTAAAGGCGTCATACCAGGTGTTGAAGCCAATTGTACAGGCTCAGTCACGCTGGAAGTGGTCTTCGGATCCCCGGATAATTTCCGCAGCGAGGAGTTAATCTTCGACATAGTCCCGTTCCGCAGCGGCTATCACGCTCTGCTCGGACGAACCGCGTTTGCAAAGTTCAATGCGGTGCCACATTATGCATACCTAAAGCTCAAGATGCCAGGCACTCATGCGGTCATCACGGTCAACGGAAATACGGAACGCTCCATCCGAACGGAGGAACATACAGTGGCTCTCGCGGCAGAAGTACAGAGCAGCCTTCTAAGGCAATTTTCGAGTCCGGCCGTCAAACGGCCGGACACGGCCAAACGCGCCCGGAGCAACATCAACCAAGACCACCTGGCACGACCCGAGCACGCGTAGCAATGCAGCCCCAACCCCAGCCCTCGCATGATTGCAAGACCAACCCTCCACGTACATCACTACGCTCTGGAGATACCATGGGCCTAGGGGGAGGGGCACGACCACAACAGACCCAGAGTTCGGCTCGACCACACCAGGGGCTCACAAGTGTGTCACCTTTTTCTCTATTTTCATTTTTTTATATACATAGGACTTCGTTCACCAGAGGCTCTGTCCGGCGGCGAACCCGCCGAACTCACGATGCAACAGCCAGGGAGGGAAGAAGGCTGCGACGAACACTAAGGTGGTCTCCATTACGAGCATTAAATTCGATTATATACGCCAGTCCGCAGCCCACCCCTGGAGGGGGACATGTTTATTTAGTCCAATCCCTTGCTTACCGCACTATTTGTATCCTTCCGCACTCATAGCAGAATTCCTTGAATAAATAATGCAGCATTTTTTGCCTGTTATTGCATTACTTTACACATATGTTCATTAATGACATCTAGCACCCGTATATTTTGGTACGGCCGAATACACCAAGGGCTTATGTTCCCCGCATTATGGTATGATAAGTCCAAACACTTTCACAAGTGCGGCACCCCGAACTTATAGCATTATATGAATCGGCTCCGAATCATGTCTTGGGTCAATAGTTGGGTTTGCCCGGCTCCCACGTTTTGGTGCCTTACGTTCCGTTCTATCGGCTAAGGTGGCACTGGGAGAACCACTGCGATTGCGCCCCGGTTGAGCTGGGCGAGCGCCTCAGTGGAGAAAGCTAAAACTGACTGGCATGATAAGGCGAGAGACTGGTCGCTGTTCGAGAGGTCTTTTCGGATCCCTAAAGACTTACGCCGCTTCGAGCGAAGTTCTGGATAATGTCCGATGAAGGTGTGGATAGTGCCCCGAATTCGGTCTTCCGAATACTAGGGGCTTCGCCGAAATTTAAAATTATAGAATTCTATGGCTAAGTGAGAGTGTTCAAGCACTATAAGTCTGGTTGCCTTGTTCGTTGTGTTGAGCGCCTCCCTAGATGGACCCAAAAATGGGAACAAGAGTGCTCAAGTTTATCCCGAACACCCCAGCACTTGCGGCTCGGGGGCTGAAGCCAACGACTTGCCATCTCTCAGATTTTATAAACGGCCGCACAAAAGGTAATATTTTAAATTAAACAAGCGTTGCTTAAGCGCATATGAACAAAGTTTTCAGCGCACAGGATAATACATAGCGAGTTTACTCAATAATTACATCTCTAGGGCACTCATCCGCAATCTTGCGGACACCCTTCAGGACAGTCTTATAGTACATCTCGGGCGTACGATACTCCTTGCCCGCTGGCGGCGCATCAGTGATCAGCCTCTCCGCATCCAGCTTGCCCCAATGCACCTTTGCACGGGCAAGGGCCCGACGAGAACCTTCAATACAGGCGGAGCGCTTGATGACCTCCACCCAAGGGCACGCATCCACCAGCCGCCGCACAAGGCCGAAGTAGCTCCCAGGCATGGCTTGCCCAGGCCACAGCCGGACTATGAGGCCATTCATGGCCTCCTCAGCCGCCTTGTGGAGCTCGACCAGCTGCTTCAGCTGGTCGCTAGGGGGCACCGGATGGCCGGACTCAGCGTACTGAGACCAGAAGACCTTCTCCGTTGAGCTCCCCTCCTCGCCACGATAGAATGCGGCGGCATCGGATACACTGCGCGGCAGATCTGCAAACGCCCCTGGAGAGCTCCGAATTCGGGTAAGTATCAGGTAGTTTACATTAACATGCTTGCTTTGCATGAAAAATGCCTTACCCGCCGCTATTTTCTTCACATCTTCCACCTGCTGAAGGGCCTTACAGGCCTCGGCTTTGGTGGACTTGGCACTTTCGAGAGCCGAGGTGAGCTCGGACTCTCGAGTCTTTGAGTCGCGCTCCAAACTCTCGTGCTTCTCCAAGAGAGCCTGGAGCTCTTGCCGCACCTCCGCCACCCGTGCCTCCTGCTTCTCTCGGTCTGCCCGTTCCGCCACCGCATTGCGTTCAGCCGCGGACAAAGCCTCCTTCAGGGTTGCCACCTTGTTAGTGGCCCCTGCAGTACCCATGTTATCCTTGTTATTCTTTTATAGCAACCTAAATCCTTTTCTGTAAGGTAACTATTCAAAGTGGTGATACTCACCTTCTTTGTCCTCGAGATGCTTCTTGGCACGGCTGAGCTCTTGCTCGGACCGCTCGAGATCCTGCTTCAATGCACCGACCAACGCAGTCAGTGCGGCAGAGGTCAGCAACGCAGCCTGCAAACCCATATTGACATATTTTTTAGCAACCCTGCGTATATCTTTTTCGATCCTCAGTCCGGCTTTTCTTTCCGAACACCGAACTGAGCATCAGGGGCTACTATCTATGCGGTACTACATTACATAATTTTAACTTCTTACCTCAAAGCCTGTTAGAAGGCTGCTGCAGGCTTCGTTCAGCCCGCTCTTTGCGAGATGAACCTTCTGAATCACCGCACTCATGATAGTGTGGTGTTCTTCCTCGATGGAAGTGCCTTTGAGCGCCTCCAACAAGTTGTCCGGAGCCTCCGGTTGGACAGGGGCTGCCGGTGTCACGGTCTTCCCCTTCTTACGAAGGGGCCGCCTACCGGACTCTGGAACCACTGCAGGTTCCGGCGTAGAGTCCGGCGCAAAGTCCGGGAGGCTGCCTTGCGGCGCCTCCGGAGCCTCCTCCTGGTGGGTCCCTTCCTGGGATCCCACCTCGGCGTCCTCAGTGACGCGAGCGGTGGAGGCCGTCGGGATGGAATCCACATCCGATGGAGCCAACGACCCACTCGATGAAGCGGGGAGATCATCGTCGGCCGGACTACAGGCAGTATGCGGCATTAGAAGGACACTATGTGAACAAAAAGAAATTGTAGATCATTCAGGATCCGGATACTTACGATCTCGCCTGAGGCCTGGCCCATGAGGGCCACTCTTCATCGCCAACATTGGTGTTGACGGAGTTGTCCGGGGGAATAGTTCTTCCCCTCTTGGACCCTTCGGCCTCCCTTGTTGGGGAAGCCTTCCTCTTCCTCTCTCCCTCCTCTGGGGGAGAGTCTTCTTCCTCCTCCTCATCTTCGGGGGAGGAGTCCGCCTCGGAGCCGTCGGAGACCTGAAAACGGGAACTCTTTCGAGTACCCATGGCCACCTTCTTGGCCTTCTTCTCCGGCACCACATGTGGTGCCGGAACCAGCAGCCCCGCTAGACGGGCGTCTACTGGGTTTTCTGGCATGGGAGCCGGGAAGATGAGCTGCTCCGCCTTCTTCATCCAGTCATGTCAAAGGAAAAGGGAGATTGAAACCCACTTAGAATCAAACTATTAACAACAAGTGTCCCGTAAATGGGTAGAATCACTTACCTCGTCAGCTGGACGCTGCGAGCGAAATCCGCGATCTTCCGTCGC
This sequence comes from Triticum aestivum, assembly GCF_018294505.1. NCBI lineage: Eukaryota > Viridiplantae > Streptophyta > Magnoliopsida > Poales > Poaceae > Triticum > Triticum aestivum. The sequence goes on from NC_057795.1 coordinate 535,528,734, forward strand.
GGATGCGGGGGCTTCGGCACCCTTAAACAACACCCTCCAGGCGCCTTCGTACGTCGAGTCGAAGAGCCCGCTCAACGCTTGGTGCTGCTCCGGATCGAACTCCCATAGATTGAATGCCCGTTCTTGGTATGGGAGAATCCGGCGGACGAGCATGACTTGGACTATGTTAACCAGCCTGAGCTTCTTGTTCACCAGCTTCTGGATACAGGCTTGGAGTCCCGTCAGCTCCTCCGAATTACCCCACAGCAAGCCTTCTCTTTCTAGGAGGTGAGCTGCGTAGGGATACCAGATCTGAACTCGGGGGCCGCCGCCCACATAGGGTCGCGCGGCTCGGTGATATAGAACCACCCCGACTGCCACCCCTTGACGGATTCCACGAAGGCCCCTTCAAACCAAAGAACGTTGGGCATCTTGCCCAACATGGCGCCTCCGCACTCCGCTTGAGTGCCCTTCACTACCTCGGCTTGACATTGAAGGTCTTGAGCCACAAGCTGAAGTGGGGCTGGATGCAGAGGAAGGCCTCGCACACGACGATAAACACCAAGATGTTGAGGATGAAGTTCGGCTCCAGATCATGGAAATCCAGGCCGTAATAGAACATGATCCCCCGGACAAAGGGGTGAAGTGGAAAGCCCAGTCCGCGGAGGAAGTGGGGGAGGAAGACGACCCTCTCATGGGGCCTGGGGGTGGGGATGAGCTGCCCCTCGTCGGGCAGCCGGTGCGCGACGTCGCCGGAAAGGTATATGGCGTTGTGCAGCTTTGTGATGTGATCCTCCTTAATGGTGGAGGACAACCATTTACCTCCCGCTCCGGACATGATCGGATAAGGTCGAGGCGAGATGCGCAAACTTGGGCGCTGGAGCTCGAGTGCGCGGAGATGGATAAGCAAAGGAGGAAGACGGCATAGGTGAAAAGGTGAATCCTTATCCCTTATATATAGGCGGATGAAGACTATGCGTCCCCACTAGCCTGGTAAAACTCGCTTATCTCCCAAGCGCCACCATCAATGGCGCGGTTGGGTTACCCACGTCCGTATTGATGAGAATCCCGGAATAAGGGGAGCACGATCTGTGCTTCGACAATACGTGCCAAGGTAACCGCTTTGCTAAACGTGCTGAGGTGGTATAATAAAAAATGATTCAAGTAAAGGCTTGGTAGTGGTGTGACGTCATGCCGCAAAATACGTAGTAGATTGAACCTGTGTATATGTTATTCTCTCTATGGTGGAATGTGGAATTTATTTTGCAGAGCCGGATACTATCCTGGTGTTCACAATCTTCTCTGGATCATTCAAAGGAGGAACCCGCCTTGCAATGCCGAACATTATGCCCGCCGGACTCATCGTTATTGAAGCCAGGTTCAGGGGCTACTGAGGGAGTCTTGGACTAGGGGGTGTCCGGACAGCCGGACTATCATCGTCCGCCGGACTCCAAGACTACGAAGATTAAAGATTGAAGACTCCGTCCCGTGTCCGGATGGGACTTTCCTTGGCGTGGAAGGCAAGCTTGGCGAAACGAATATGTAGATCTCCTACCATTGTAACCGACTCTGTGTAACCCTAGCACTCTCCGGTGTCTATATAAACCGGAGGGCTTTAGTCCGTAGGACATAACCTCCATTACAACAATCATACCATAGGCTAGCTTCTAGGGTTTAGCCTCCTTGATCTCGTGGAAGATCCGCTCTTGTAATACACATCATCAATATTAATCAAGCAGGACATAGGGTTTTACCTCCATCAAGAGGGCCCGAACCTGGGTAAAACATCGTGTCCCTTGTCTCCTGTTACCATCCGCCTAGACGCACAGTTCGGGACCCCCTACCCGAGATCCGCCGGTTTTGACACCGACACTCACCGTCTTCCTTCAAGGCGACTGGCAGGAGTCGGGTTCACAGAAGGCCGTCTTGCTTCAAACCGACTAGCTGGAGTCGGATTCACTAAGGGCCGTCTTGCCCCCTAAGGAGTTTGAAAGCCGCTGCAGGAACCAGGCGGCGTGCCTGATACGCTTCCCGCAGTCGCTCGCCACGGCCCCGTCACGCGGCGCCATGTGGCAGGGGCAGTCTGCCTACCCACGCGCGCGACGGGACAGGCCTTCAGGCGGGGCCCGCCACTACCGCACCTCGGCGCGCGAACGGATCCGTTGCGGCCGTTCGGACGGTTGGGTTCCCCACGTCGTTACTGCGCGTAGTAACTTCGTGGGGTAAATCGTGGGGGCGTGGGGTCTCGTGCGCAGTTAATCCCATGCCGCCCCATCGGCTTCTTAGCCTTCAGGCTTATAAGTAGGTGGCGGGAGCGGGACAGCGAAGCATGCGCGCTCATTCCTCCCTGCTCCCCCGCTTCCTCCTGCCTCTTCTTCTTCTTGCCCTTGCCGCACCAAGCCTCGCCGCACCCGCAACGATGAGCTCCTCCTCTGCCGCCGCGGCTCCTGCCGTGTGCTCCGGCGTGTGGGACGGCTCTACGGTGGACAACGACATCATCGAGCACCTCCGCAAGACGCGCCGGCTCCCCGGCGCGAACCTGGTGCGAGCCCGTGCCGCGCCGGCGGGGAAAATAAGGCCGGCGCCGGAGGAGGGCGAGCGGGTCATATTCCGCTCGCACCTCATGCGCGGCCTGGGCCTACCGCCGAGCGGCTTCCTTCGCTCCTTCTTGGAGTTCAACAGACTCAAGCCACACCACCTCACTCTGAACACGGTGGTGCTGCTGGCCGCCTTCGCCACCTTGTGCGAGGGTTTTCTTGGCGTTCTCCCCACCAACGAGTTGTGGGGGGATTTCTTTCAATCTAAGCTCGGCACGCACGTCGCCGGCGTGCCGGCTCAATGCGGCGCCTTCATCGCCATGTGGAGGTCGACCGCCAACAACCCATTCCTCTCCATCGCGTTAATCAAGTCAGTGAAGATGTGGCAGCGGTCGTACTTCTATGTGAAGAACGTCGCCACGGAAGGCGACTAGGTCAACCTGCCGCCCTACGAGGCCGGCGCGCTGGCTGGGAGGCTTGCCAGCTGGTCCCATCGAGCCAAGACGCTGACTCCCGCAGGTGCCGCCGCCGTCGCGCGACTCCGAGTGCTGACGCAGTCAGAAGGCCTGGTCGGGGCCGACTTGCTGGCCGCCTTCGTGGCGCGCCGAGTCCTCCCTCTCCAAGGCCGTCCTCATCTGATTTGATGAGCGACCGCCGAGACCCGAGTCGGATGTGCACCTGGGAAATGCCACACGCGGAGGTGGCGAACATGGTGAATCACATCGCGAACTGCGAGCTCGCGGAAGATTGGCAGTTCGGCAAGGAGACGTATTCGCGTGCTAACCCTCCGCCTGTGGTAAGTCGTACATTTTGTTCCTCTATTTTTTCTTCTGTAGCTGAATCCGACTTCTGACCCTCTTGGTTTCTTTGAGTCAGAACCCCCTTATCCAGCCTGCAGCCGGCGCCACGGGGCCGCCCCGCGAGTTTGCTCCCGATCGGGCGGAGAGCGATGTTGATGATCCCGACTTGGGGGCGGCGGCAATGGAGGCCGACGCCGAAGGCGGAGGAGGAGGAGCAGAAGGCGGCTTCCGTCCCTCGGCGACCTTCGCCGACTGGCCAGAAGACGAGGCCAAAGGGGAAGTCATCCCGCGCCGCCAACCGAAAGTCGGCCATCCAGGCGCGAGTTCCTCCGCCGGCTTGGCCGGTCAAGTCGGCGCGAAGAAGCGCCGGGCCGCGCCGAGTTCGCTCGGTGGTCGGCCGAAGAAGTTCAAGGGGGCGGCCGCCGCGACCAACCGGGAAGAGGCGGCCGCGAAGGGCAACCGCTTCCGTAAGGAAGTGAAGAAGCCGCCGCTAGTCTCTGCATTAGCGCTCTTCTACCTTCGTCTTGTTTTCTTTGATGGATCTTTTCCGAGTCTTTTTTATTCCGTCTTTTGCTTCAGGGCCCCTCTTTCTCTTGAGAGGGTCGCTGTCCCCTCTGTCATGGGGTCGGCCGAGACGTCCGCCAATACTCGGGGGATTGACCCCGCCGCCGACCTCCAGGAGGCGACGGACCGCAACGCGCGGGAGAAGCGCGACGAGGCAGAGGCCAACCGTCTGGAGAAGGCGGAGGCCGAGAAAGCGGCGGCCTCCTCCCAGAAGAAGCTGGAGGAAGCTGAAGCCGCCGCCGCAGCAAGACAGCGGGCTGAGGAGACCGCGCGCCGCCAATCGGCGTTGCTTGTCGTCCCGCTGAACTCCGCGCCGCCGCCCCCGAAGTTCACGGGGCAGACTGGAGAAGTCGGCGGGGAGCACCCCATCATGGAGAAGGACGGTGGCGAGGCCTCCGCGTCGGGCACGGCCACACCGCCGCCGCCCTCTCCGCCGCCACCGGGAAGTGCGCATGGCAAGCAGCCGGCAGGCCCGCCAGCGCCGCCGACTGAGGACGAGGCGGTGGCGAGGCTGCTCCTTCAAGTCGCCTCACCAGCGCGCCGCCGCCTTGAGAAGGAGGTTTCGGCGCCACGCCCCTTGGAAGCCGGCGCCGCCAGCTCGGCCATCCCAGATGCTGAAGTGACAAGCGCCGCGCCTACTGGGTGGGTGCGAGGAGGCGGTGATGGTCCGCTGAACCAGGCACTCTTGGACGTGCAAGCGAAACTGCGAGATGAGGGCGAAGCCATCCAGAGCTGGACCAAGGCGCATCTGGCGTCGCGAGCGTCTATCCGGGTATGCTTTCTTTTTTTGACTTTGTCTTTTCTCGTTCTTCTCTGTGGGGCGCGCCAGCGCACCCACTGGGTGTTGTCCCCGAGTTTCGGGCCGGCTGCTGAGCAGGCGGCCCGGAACTCAATCTGGCGAGTTCCTCGTTTTTGTCTTTGTCCGATTGTTTATCACAGTAGTATCACATCCTCCGTGTCACCGCCTTCAACCGCAACGTTGAGCGGCTGGGGAAGCGGACTGCCGACTTGTCGGAGAGCCAAAGTAAGTTCTTCTTCTTTTTCGCGGGGGCGCGCTAGCGCACTCGCGGGCTGTAGTCCCAGAGATTCGGGCCGACTGCTGAGTAGTCGGGCCGGATCTTCCCGACGACCTTCCTTGTTGACGGCTTAACGTCTTTTCTCTTTGTTCTTCAGAGGCCAATGCCGCTCTTCAGGAACGGTTGGGCGAAGTCAGCACTGCCCTACGCGCCAAGGAGGAGCAGTGCGGCAAGCTCGCTAGAGAGCGCGACTTGCTGGCCGCGCAGTTGGCGGAGTAGAAGGAGCTGCTTAAGGCGTCTCAGGACGAGGCGGAGAAGAAAGAGACCGCTCTCTTGGCCGAGTTCGAGAGCGAGCGCTCCTCCTGGACGGACAAGGAGGCTATGCTGACTTCCAGCTTCCACGAGATCGAAGACATTGTCGACGGTGAGTTTCTTTGCTTTCTTTCTTCGAGCCGCTGACTGCAGGTCAAGCCGACTCCTGATTCTTTCTTTTGCTTCTTTCTGTTTTGGGCAGACTTCTTCCCTGGCCACTCGCAGGCGGTCACCCGAGCCATTGAGGCTGATTGCGAGGCGCGGAGGGCGAATGGCGAGGAGATCGCCGCCAACGCCCCCCTGACCGTCGACGACCAGCTCCTGAGCATCGAGACTCGTCTGCGGCTGGCCCACCAGCTGTTGCGCCGGCTTCAACGCGCTGGTGCTCAGGCGATCGCCGCCCTGTGGCCAGGCATGCCGGTTCTGCGTACTCCTAGTCGGACTACCGACTGGTTGGAGGTCGCGGCTGGCTATCTTGAGGCTTGGAAGGGTTCCTCGGCCCGGGCTGGAGCGTGCCGGGCCTTGGAATTCGTTAAGGCTTGGTATCCAGGGATGGATCGGGACCGACTGGTCGCGTTCCGGTCAGAGGCCCAGGCGGAGCTGGTGGCTGTGGAAGGCGCCCTCGTCGAGCGTGCGGCGGCGATTGCCGACTACACCGACACCAGCGTCTTCGTTCCTGAGCGGGCCGCGAACGGCGAAGAGGTGTCGCGGGAGTGGTTCGGGATGAACCCAGACTACGACGAGGACTCGGCGGAGGTGATCGGCTCCAGCACCGAGGAGGAAGACGAGGCGGGGGACGGAGACGAGACGGAGGCGCCAGAAGACGGAGCGGACGACCAGCCTCAGCTCGACCACACCTCCAGCAACGAGCCGCGTCCGACCGGGCCAGCTGCCGCCGGAGATGATCAAGCCGAGACTGCCCAGCCAGCCGCTCCGGCGCCTCAAACCGCCGTCTCCACCGACCCTCCGAACCCGTCGGCCGCTTCTTAGGCTGCCGTCTTGCCTTTATTTTTCCTGCCTTAGTAGTCTTTGAAAGAACTTGTCAATTCGCACAATTCCACCCGCGGGGTGTATCTTGAACTTGGCCGGAGGCCTATGTTATGTAAATACCTATCCGACTTCTATCTTTCCTTGCTAGTTGCTCTTTTTTGGCTTTTTCCTTTGCCGCCTTCCCATAGTCGCCGCTTTGCCAGACGGACAACCGCTCTACGGACTGCCGTTGGGTCAAATGCTTGGCTTCCTTAGGGAGGGCAAGTACTTGGCCTGTTTTAGAGTTTTTTAACAAGTTGGATAGAAGGCGGCAAGCCGACTATTCAGGAGTCGGCTCTGCGGAAAGGAGCTGGAAGCCGGCTTGTGCTATGCGCGTGCTTTGAGTCCTTAGCCATTTTTCGTGTGGGCGCTCATTCTTCCTTACTCTCTGCCCACCGACGGTCGCTCTGCGAGCTGCGGCTTCTGATAGGAGACGGCTTAAGCGCCGCACAATATTTGTCCGACTACAGGAAGCATTTTATAGCACAAGACGGCGATTCCCCGGGCCGACTTAGTCGAACCCGGTGCCCAGCGGCATAACAAAAGAGTAGCATATTCGAAGGCATGATTCTTATCATATATCTGACAACAAAAGGGGCAGTCCCCGAGCTCGTCTCGGGGGGCCCAAAGTCTCGATACTTTAATACAAAGGATAACGTGGTACATACTGCATCAACTGTAAAATCTTCGCAGAAGATTTGCGTTCCATGGTCGTTCCAACTCTTTGCCGGAGTCGTCCCTCTTGCGCGCTCGGGGCTTCTGGGCGTCGATTAGGTAGTAGGAATCGCTGCCCAGCACTTTACTGACGATGAAGGGGCCTTCCCAAGGCGCCGACAACTTGTGCTGGCCGGCTGTTCGCTGGATCAGTCGGAGCACAAGGTCGCCCTCTTGGAAAGATCTCGGCCTGACGTTCCTGTTGTAGTATCGGCGCAGACTCTGCTAGTAGATGCTGGACCGGCTGAGTGCCAACAGCCGGCCCTCTTCCAACAGGTCGACACCGTCTTGACGTGCTTCTTCTGCTTCCTCTTTGGTGTACATGGTGACTCGTGGAGAGTCAAACTCTATGTCCGTCGGGATGACGGCTTCGGCACCGTAGACGAGGAAGAAGGGCGTGAAGCCGGTTGACTTGTTTGGAGTCGTGCGCAGACTCCAGAGGACGGCTGGCAGCTCCTCAAGCCAACAGCCGGCCGAACGCTCAAGTGGTTCGACCAGTCGAGGCTTGATGCCGGACAAGATGAGGCCGTTTGCTTGCTCCACCTGGCCGTTTGACTGCGGATGGGCAACGGACGCTAAGTCCAGTCGGATGCCCTGCGTCGCACAGAAATGGGCCAAGGCGCCTTTGGCAAATTTTGTGCCATTGTCGGTGATGATGTTGTGCGGTATGCCGTACTGCACCGTGATATCGGCGATGAAAGTCACTGCAGTTGGACCGCTCAACTTCTTGATGGGCTTTGCTTCTATCCATTTGGTGAACTTGTCCACTGCGACGAGTAAGTGAGTCAGGCCGCCTCGGGCCGTCTTGAACGGTCCCACCATGTCCAGGCCCCAAACTGCAAAGGGCCAGGCGATGGGGATTGTCTTTAGCGCGGAAGCCGGCTGGAGCGGCTTGGAGCAGAACTTCTGGCACCGCTTGTATTTTTGGAGTAATTCTTTAGCCTCTTCTAGGGCAGTCGGCCAGAAGAAACCGTGCCGAAAGGCTTTGGCGACGAGTGCTCTTGAAGCCGCATGGTGGCCGCACTCGCCCTGATGGATGTCTCTGAGAATTGCTTGGCCTTGCTCTGGCTCCACGCAGCGCTAGTAGACACTAGTGACGCTGCGTTTGACCAGCTCTCTGTTGATTATGGTGTATGCTGCCGCTCGGCGTTGCACTTGCCGAGCCAAGATTTCATCAGTTGGAAGCTCTCTGTTCACTAGAAACTTGAGGATGGGCTGCGCCCATGAGGGTGATGCTATTTCTTCAACCTCCACCACTGCGACTTGGACAAGGGCGGCTGGACTAGGAGGTGGCGGGCTGGAGTCTGCGGCCGCTTGCTGGATTGACGACGTCCCTGGGCCGACTGGCGCAGTCCCCGGGCCGGGTTCTGAAGTCCCCGAGCCGGCTTCGACTGTGATTTTCTTGGGGCCGTCTGCTGGGGCTCTTGATTCGGATCTGACTTCTTTGGGGGAGCTGGCACAAAGATGGAGTCTGATTCTGGTGAAGGCTTGATAGACGGCTTAAGGAGGCGCTGAAGAGCGACGCCGGATGGTATCGCTTGGCGGGTGGAGCCGACTCGTGCCAAGGCGTCTGCTTGGTCGTTGTCATTTCTTGGCACAAGAAGGAACTCGCACCCCTCGAAGTATCCATTGAGTTACTGCACCAGGAAGTGGTAGCTCGCCATGTTTGCATCTTTGGCCTCCCAGTCGCCAGATGACTGCTAGACCACCAACTCGGAGTCGCCATAGCACAGGATCCGGTGAATGCCAAGTTCTTTGGCAAGCCGGAGCTCGTGAATGAGTGCCTCGTATTCGGCGACATTGTTGGAGGCGGCGAAGTGAATCTCCAGCGCATACTTGAGTTTGTCGCCTTTAGGGGAGGTGAGGACGACGCCGGCTCCCAGGCCGGTGCGCATCTTGGAGCCGTCGAAATGCATCCGCCAATGAGTGGAGTCGGGCGCTGGCGGTAGGTACTGGGTCTCGGCCCAGTCGACGAGGAAGTCGGCCAGTGCTTGCGACTTGATGGCAGTGCGGGGCTGGTAGTAGATGGTGTAGGGAGCCAACTCTATGGCCCATTTGGCTACTCGGCCAGAAGCATCTCGGCTCCCGATGATCTCGGCCAGCGGGGCTGTGCAAACCACCGTAATTGGACGCTCTTGAAAATAAGGCTTCAGCTTCTTGGCGGCAAAATGCACACCGTAGCACATCTTCTGGTAGTGGGGGTAGTTCTGCTTGGAGGTCGACAGTACCTCGCTCAGGTAATACACCGGTCTCTGGATAGGGCGCGCCTTGCCTTCCTCCTTGCGCTCGACTACTATGACTGTGCTGACTACTCGGCTGGTGGCGGCAATGTATAGGAGCATGGGCTCTTTAGGAGTCGGAGCCGCCAGCATAGGGGGAGTAGTCAACATCTTCTTCAGCTGGAGAAATGCTTCATCCGCCTTATGGTTCCACTCAAAAAAGATGGTCTTCTTCATTAGTAGGTACAAAGGGAGAGCCTTCTCGCCCAGCCGACTGATGAATCGGCTGATGGATGCCAAGCAGCCGTTGAACTTCTGCACATCTAACAGTCGGCTGGGTACCTCCATCCTCTCGATGGCCTTGATCTTCACAGGGTTGCACTCTATGCCGCGTTCAGAGACCAGGAAGCCAAGGAGCTGGCCGGCTGGTACTCCAAAGACGCACTTTTCAGGGTTGAGCTTGATCTGGAATCGGCGCAGGTTTTCAAAGGTTTCTTTGAGGTCTTCCATCAGTGTCCCACGCTTCTCCGTCTTCACCACTACATCATCCACGTAGATGTGGGTGTTTCTGCCGAGTTGCTTGAGGAGTCACTTCTGCATGCAACGCTGAAAGGTGGCGTCGGCATTCCTCAAGCCGAACGTCATGGTCAGGTAGCAGAAGCCTCCGAATGGCGTGATGAAGGCGGTCTTCAGTCTGTCTGCCGGGCTCAACATAATCTGGTGATACCCCGAGTATGCATCCAAGAAGCTCAACAGCTTGCATCCGGCTATGGAGTCTATCACCTGATCAATTCTCGGCAGGGCAAATGGGTCCTTCGGGCAGGCTTTGTTGAGGCTTGTGTAGTCAATACACATCCGCCACTGCTTGTTCTTCTTCAACACCAGGACCGGGTTTGCCAACCATTCTGGAAAAAATACTTCCATAATGAAGCCGATGGCTAGGAGCCGGGCTATCTCTTCTCCTAAGACTCTTCTCTTCTCTTCTGATAGTCGGCGCAAGGGCTGCCTGACGGGCTTCACATCAGGTCGGACGTGTAACTTGTGCTCGGCGAATTCCGTCGGTACACCTGGCATGTCTTTCGGGGACCATGCAAAGATGCCCCGATTCTCACGGAGGAAATCGACGAGCTCGCCTTCCTATTTGCGGTCAAGGCTCACGCCTATGACAGCGTACCTCTCTGGGTGCTTCGGGTCCAAGGGTATCTTCTTAGTTTCTTTGGCCGGCTTGAATGAACCCTCAGCTTCCGACTCCTTGGGGTCAGGCGACATCTCTGGCTGCTTTCCGGCCATTGCCATGACCCGATCAAGGAGCCTGTAACACCCCAGATGTAACATGTCCCATTTTGGCAATATATCAACTTGACCTTCATCCAATTCTTGTGGGTTTTGTCATGCTTGGCCTCATCTTGTTTTGGTTATGTGTGTTATTCTTTTCATTGTCATATTCCTTTTAGCCATATTGCATTTGTGCTTCTTGTCATCATCATATAGTGCATTTTCATCTCATGCCATCTCATGTTGCATTTTGTCATTCATGTTGTTGCCATGAGCATCATGGGCATGACCTTGTCCCCCCCTTTTCAACCATGGCACCATCACTTCTCCTTCCTCCCCTTTTCCTTCCATTCTTTGCGAGTGCCATTTTGCCTCCACCATAAATGTTCATTTTTTCCCAATATTCTAACACTATGTACCTAGCCTCTCTGAAAAATTGCAGCTCATTTGAACTCGTGTTGGTTAGGTTCAAAAATGCTCCAAGTTTGAACTATATTCAAACTTGTTGTTTTTTTCTACCTCTAAAAAATACCCAACTCAATTTTATCAAATTGAGAATAATTCCAGAATCCTGAGGATATTTTCATATCTCTCAGAAACCCCCCCCCCCAATCCTTCTGTGCTTTTTGCTCTTTTTTTCTATTCGAGAGAATGGGAAAGAGTCAGAGGGAGAGAGGGAGCACCAGCAGCAGCGCAGCCCAGTAGCGCAGTCCACCCACGTGGCCCAGCAGGCCTCCCGCAGCCCTTTAGCCTGCAAGCGTCAGTTGCTTCGTCCTCCTGTACGGCAGGACATCCAGAGGAGACACGTCGATAACCTCGTTGATTTGACAGCCGGAGAAGCTCCACAGACCCCTATAAAGTTGTCCCCGGTGCCCTAGAGTCTCCCCTCAACTGATCCCCCTCCTCTCCTTCCCTCGCCGCCGCCAGGTAAGCCAAGACGCGCCTCGCCGTCGCCCTACCCACCATGAACCGACCGAGTTTCAACTCGAGCTCAGGATAGCCGTTGCCGGCGTGCACTCCGGCCACCTTTGCCTCGCCAACGTCGTCCGTCTTCCTCCACGACGTCGACTACGTCCCCTTCGTCCTCTTCCTCGCCTGGGATCGTCAAGTCCGGCTACTTCCCCGACGTCCTCTTCGTCCTCTACGTCGTCTCCTTCTCGGACAACAAGTCCACCGGAGATCTTCGCCTCCCCGCCGTCGATCTGCTGCGCCACCGGCCTCACCTCCTTGTCATAGGTATACTAGGTATACCCGTCCTTCCCCCTGCTCTTTTCGTTTCGTCGATCGGTCTCCGTAGGAGCGGCCAAGATCTCGCCGTCGTCGTGTTCCCGGCGCACCGAGGCGAGTTCTGAAGTTTTCTTCAGTTCGGTAGTTTAGAGACAACCCGTGTGCACCTCCTGCTCCGGAACCTCCTAGGCGAGCTCCTCCATGCCTTGCTGCACCCACGCGCGCACTCTCTCGCACATGCCCGTGTCGCGCCCTGCAGCTTTCCCCTGCCCGTCGTGCTCGTCGTAGCCCGAGTCGAGCAGATGCTCGAGCTCGAGTACCCTGCACGCCAACTCCCGCAGCTGCTCCACAAGCACGCACGTTCCCACACCTGCGCCGCTGCACCCGCACTCCCTGGCCTATCCCGCACCCCCGCCGGTACCCCTTGGCTCCGGTGGTCGTCGCCGTTGCTCGCAGGCACCGCCGGCGACTTCTCTGCTGCAGATGAGAAGGGACCCGTCCCCGCTTCAGGTTGCCTCAAGAGAAGCCGAGCCCCTACCAAACCAGCAACCCCGTCCTAGCCCAACTGGTCATAGGCTCTCCATAGTTTTTGTTGGTTTTATTCTTCCATGAGTCTCTGACGCCTCGGCCCCACTGGTCATACTCACATCCAGCCACGTGGCCCACGGCCCTACCAGTCAGTCTAACAGCTGGGTACAGCCTGGGTGCACCTAGCTTTCCCCGCAGGTTTTCTGTTTTATTCCATTTCGGAATATGCCAGTTTTGGCATATGCTGAGGTTACCATTTAGGGCAGGTTGTATCTTTGTGCATTTGTGATGATTTTTCTACAGCAACCCTAACATATTATATATGTTTTTGGGGTAGAAAAATCCCACCAATCCATTGGTGGCATTAGTTTCTACATTTGAGCAAGTTCATAATCATGCCATCTCACTTCTTATTGTTGTTTTGTCTCTTATGTGCTTGTTCATGCAAATATGCTAGTTGTTTGTGTTGCACATGAGTAGCTTCATTTTCATGCCTACTTCATGCTAGTACTTTTTCCATGCCATGACATGCCTGGTAGTGAGTTAATCAAACCTGTAGAGATGCCATCATGAATCTGTTTCTGCTATGTCTAGTAATTCCACTAAGTCTGCAGATCTGTTATCTTTTGCATCATTGCCATGCTATTTTAGTCATGCTCTAGTGGTTTTTAGTTTGAGCTCAGTGTTCATGCTTCGTAGAGCATCTCCTGTACATCACTATTGTGCATCTTGTTCATATGTTTGGGTGCTATAGCTTATTCATACTTTGCATACAAGTGGACATGTTGTTGTTTGCCTCATATCTTGTCTTGCTTGTCTTTTGCAAACCGTGCACCCGAGTCCGGTGATCTCTATATCGATTTCAACCGAAAACATCTCATCTTTCCAGCGGCATACTTGGTTTGCCAAGTTGATGCCCTGTTCATCATCTTTCCTTCCGAAGCACGCTTACGCTTTGCATATCACCTCTCGCATATCATGACATATTTTGCATCATGATGCCTGTGCATTGCACCGTGATTTATTGTGGTTCCTTTGCTTGTGTTCTTGCTTTGGGTAGAGCCGAGAGACGAGTACGTGAATGAGGAACCTGTTGAGAACACTTTAGAGGATCAAGCCTTCGACAACTCTGAGAACTTTGCAGGCAAGATGACCATACCTTCGATATCACTTGTATCTTTTCTTTGCTAGTTGCTCACTCTCTCGCTATGTTAGCCCTACCTGCCATTGTTTACCATGCCTCCCTATTGCCATGTAAACCCTCTAACCACCCTGTCCTAGCAAACAGTTGATTGGCTATGTCACCGCTTTTGCTCAGCCCCTCTTATAGCGTTGCTAGTTGCAGGTGAAGATGAAGTTTGTTCCTGGTCGGAACATGGATATTTTGGGATATCACAATATCTCCTGTTTAATTAATGCACCTTATATATATTTGGTAAAGGGTGGAAGGCTCGGCCTTATGCCTGGTGACTTGTTCCACTCTTTCCGCCCTAGTTTCCGTCATACCGGTGTTATGTTCCTTGATTTTGCGTTCCTTACGCGGTTGGGTGATTTATGGGACCCCCTTGACAGTTCACTTTGAATAAAACTCCTCCAGCAAGGCCCAAACTTGGTTTTACCATTTGAAACCTATACCCCTTTTTCCCTTGGGTTTTCGCGAGCCCGAGGGTCATCTTTATTTGAGCCCCCCTCGGGCCAGTGCTCCTTCGAGTGTTGGTCCGAACCGAGCAGCCTGCGGGGTCACCTCAGGGAAACTTGAGGGTTGGTTTTACTCGTAGCTTGACTCATCCGGATGTGCCCTGGGAACGAGATATGTGCAGCTCCTATCGGGATTTGTCGGCACAATCGGGCGGCTTTGCTGGTCTTGTTTTACCATTGTCGAAATGTCTTGTGAACCGGGATTCCGAGACTGATCGGGTCTTCCCGGGAGAGGGTTTATCCTTCGTTGACCATGAGAGCTTATGATGGGCTAAGTTGGGACACCCCTGTAGGGTATATAATCTTTCGAAAGCCGTGCCCGCGGTTATGAGGCAGATGGGAATTTGTTAATGTCCGGTTGTAGATAACTTGACACTTGACTTCATTAAAATGCATCAACCATGTGCGTAGCCGTGATGGTCTCTTCTCGGCGGAGTCCGGGAAGTGAACATGGTTTGAGTTATGCTTGACGTAAGTAGTTTCAGGATCACTTCTTGATCGCTTCTAGCTTCTCGACCGATGCGTTGCTTCTCTTCTCGCTCTCACTTGCGTATGTCAGCCACCATATATGCTTAGTGCTTGCCGCAGCACCACCATATTACCCCTTTCCTACCTTTGAGCTTAAATAGTCTTGATCTCGCGGGTGTGAGATTGCTGAGTCCCCGTGGCTCACAGATTCTACCAAAACAGATGCAGGTGCCAAGGATACCGGCGCAGATGGCGCAACCGAGCTCAAGTGGGAATTTGATGAGGCCCTTGGTCGTTACTATGTTTCATTTCCAGATGATCAGTAGAGGTGCCCAATCGGGATGATCGGGGATCTGTGTAGCATTTGGGGTAGTCTTCTTTAATTTTGGTTCCGTAGTCGGACCTTGAGTGTAATCTGGATGATGAATGTTTATTTATGTATTGTGTGAAGTGGCGACTGTAAGCCAACTATGTATCGCTTTCCCTTATGTATTACATGGGTTGTGCGAAGATTACCTCACTTGCGACATTGCTTTCAATGCGGTTATGCCTCTAAGTCGTGCTTCGACACGTGGGAGATATAGCCGCATCGTGGGCGTTACAGAGCCGCTTCTCAGCTGCAATCACCAGGGACTCGGCCAGCCGACTGCTCTCAGCCGCACAAGCGGACGACTTCCTGTAGTCGCCAGCGACGGTCAGAATCCCCTGGGAACTCGGCATCTTCATCTTGAGGTAGGCATAGTGAGGAACCGCCATGAACTTGGCCAGTGCAGGTCGGCCAAGTAATGAGTGGTATGGGCTTTCAAGGTCCACCACTTCAAACCAGACTGGCTCTCGGCGGAAATGATCTTTGTCTCCGAAGAGAACGTGTATCAGGATCTTGCCGATTGGTGAGCAGGAAAGGACAGGTACGATGCCGTGGAACACAGTCCGGCTGCACTGCAGCTGTCTTTGCTTGATTCCTAACTTCTCCATAGTATCCTTGTACAGGATGTTGATGCTACTGCCTCTGTCTATCAGCACTCTCGAAAAGCGGGCGGCCCGCCTATCAGTGGCCAATGTGGCACTCAGGACCAGGGCATAGGAGCCCGGATTCGGCATCACCTCTGGGTGATCTGCTCTGCTCCAACTGATATGCTTCTCAGACCAATGCATGAACTTTGGAGCATTTGATGCCACTGCATTCACTTCTTGCTGCTGCAGCCGCCTGCCGCGTCGATCATCAGCCACACTGGTGAACACCACATAGGCTCCATGCTCTTCTGGGTACTCGTCCTGTACTGCGCCGACTGGCCGAGCAGCCGGCTGCTGGGTGGCTGTGGAGGCGGCGGCCCAGCAGGCGGGGGAGGAAGGAGGCCGTCTCCCTTGGCGATTCTGGTAAGCCAGTGGCACTTTTGGGTGGTATGCTTTGACGGCTTCGCGCTGCTATGGAACTTGCAGGGACCATCCAGAGCCTGCTTGTAAGAGAAGGCCGGCAACCAGTTGGACTTGCCACCTTTCTGTCGCTTGGCCGGAGGCTGCCCCTCCGGCTGTTGATCTTTGACTATTGCAACCTGCCGACTGCTGGAAGTCGGCTGTTGGGCCTTGCGTTTGTTGTCGTTCTATTGTTGTCGCCGACTGGTGTCTCCAACTGGAGTTCTGGGAGCCTGAGGGGCCACTTTGCCAGCCGCATTAACTTGAATTTCTGTCTTCATGGAGGAGTCGGCTGTGGCGTACTTGTCTGCTATGATCAGCAGCTCGTCGAGGGTCTCTGTCTCGTTGCAGAGTAGCCTGTGCTTGAGGAGGGTGCCTTCTCGGCACCCGGCGGTGAAGTACTCGATAGCCTGCACCTCGTGCATGCCCTCATAGGAGTTCTGGAGCTCGCCCCAGCGCGTGAGGTAGTCACGTGTCGACTCGTCAGGGCCTTGCACGCACAAGGAAAGCCAGCGCGGCTTGGGAGGTCGCTTGTACGTGCTTGTGAAGTTGAGGATGAAGGCCTCGGTGAAGTCGACCCAGTTGTTGATGCTGCGGGGCTTCAGACTGTTCAACCATGTCCGGGACGTGCCCTAGAGCATGAGTGGAACATACTTCACGGCAACTCGCTTGTTGCCATTCGCTATGTTGACGGCCGTGGAGTAATCAACCAGCCAGTCTTCCGGCTTCACGGAGCCGGTATACTTGGGCGTGTCTCGGGGGAGCGTGAACCCTTTGGGTAAAGGCTCGTCTCGGATGCGGGGCCCAAAGCAAGGCAGACCCAGCTCATCTTCTTCTTCCAGCGCTAGGGATCGGTGGAGTCGGTCGATCCGGTGGCGAGCGTCGTTTTCTCTGACTCCCTCTCAGCGGCCAAGGCAGCCACCGAGAGTCGGATGCTCAACAGGCGGTGGGGAAACTCGCTGTTCTCTTCTCAGTGGGGGAGGCAGGTAGTCGCCCTGCGGTTCCACTGCTCTCGGACGGCCGTCTTGGTCGCGCTCGATGGTGATGCGAGTCCGACTGCGACTGACAGCCGGCTCTTTGTCTTTTCATCCGCGGACTCCACCAGTAGGCGTCCGAGACGTCGCGCCTTGATCTCGGCGGGGAGGCAAGTCGTTGTCTGGTCGTCGCGGCGCCTCCGTGCAGCCGCCGGCTGCATTCTGCGCGGCAACCACGTCAAGGAGCTGCTGGACTCGCTCCATCATCATGCGCTGCTCTTCGCCTTCAAAGGTCTTCAGCTCGTCAGTTGCCGCCTGGGCGGCACGGATGTTCTCTGCAGGCGTGGCGTACTCGGGGTGATTGGCCCCGAACAAGTCGGCGATGGTCACGCCGCGTTGCCGGACCGCGCCTAGGTGGCTAGGCCCAGTCGGAGTCGGCGAGCCGCCCATAGTGTGATCCATCTCGTGCTGGTAGGCTTCTGACAAGCGCCTCATGCTTGCCAGCTTCTTCGCGCCTTCGGTGATCTAAAGGCGGCGTGTCTCCAGCGTCTCAGCATCTGCGTCTTCTGGAATAGGCGCAGTCAGGTCTTGGAGAGCCGCGTCGAGCGGGTCATGAGCTCCCTCATCGGAACGCTCCGTGATGACGAGCACCTCCGTGATGGCGCTTCCGCCGCTCTCCTCCTGAGGGAGCGGCTCGTCGTAGACCACCACGTTGGTGGGAAAAGCGTCAAGCGACACGATGTCGGAGTCGACCAGCATCGGGTCGGTGGAGCCTACGGACTCCAAGTCCACGACAGGCTCGCCAGTGACGTGGAGTTGGTCGAGGAGGCCCGCGAGGAGGCTCTCGGGGCCACCCGTGCCTACGTCGGACGCAGGCTCGTCGGAGAGGCGAACCTCGCCGACAAGTTCAGCGAGGCACCTCGCTACACAGGCGGCCTCAGCGCCGCGCATCGCGTCGATGCAGACTCCGTCTGGCGAGCCTGGCTGGCTGCGCTCGCCAGGGAGGAAGAGGGTTCCCATCCAGAACAGATCTCCGGACGACGGTGCACCTTGCCCCATGGTGGGCGCCAAATGTCGGGGGTTGGGTGCGACATATGCCAAAGGATGGCTTATCATGTTGGGGGCGAGTAGAACGTCACCGGTGCCTGGAAACGGGATGAGGCGAAGACATGCATGCCGGCGGATCTTAGCCAGCTTCAGGGCTCTCCGAGGAGATAGCACCCCTACTGCTGCTCTGCGGGGTCTCCGCATGCTCACTAAGGCAAAGTGAGTACAAGGTTGCTCCTAGAGCTGTTTCTGGAGGTAGCAGAAGGCAGGGCTAGCTCTCTCCTCCCTGTGTGGTCTGTCTAGTACTAATGGATTCGAACCCTTTGCATGGGTGCCCTGGGGGTTTAAATAGGCCTACCCCCAGGGTTATAATGGTAAAACCGGCTGGGAGCGGGTCCCAGCCGTCTGTCTCTCAGGCACCGTCTTCTCCGCCGACTCTTGGGGCCTGCCGACTGGTGGTTCCCACCGACTAGCCTAGTACGAGGGCGTCAGTCCGCGCCCGCCGCGGGCGGGTCTTGCCGGCTGCAGATTACTATAGCCGTGCTTCTAATGACGCGGGCTTGGTCATGGGGTCATGGCAACAGTGCCGCCGCCTGGCGGGCGATCACTATTGCCATTCCCCCGTCGCGTCTGGTTAATGGCGTGTGGGGCCCGTGGGAGGGGCCGGCCGACTCCTGGGGACCGACTCCCAACGGGTCCGACTCGTGGCGCTCTCGCCGTCTTCAGTACTCCCGCTGACTGGTAGGCCCCGCCATCTCTGGGCCGTACAGACATGCCATCGTGGGTACAGGGCCCCGCCCCAAGGGCTGATGTCAGGCTGGCATGGCAACAATGCCGCGCCGGGCGGAGATCTTTGTGGGTAGGGCGCACTGTGGCCATGCCTGCCTTTAATTATCGGGGTGGTTGGAGTCGCGAGCCGACTCCCCATAGTCGACTTCCTTGGAGTCGCCTCTAGGACTCGGCTTAACTGGGAGTCGCCTCTGGGACTCGGCTCGTCTTGGAGTCGCCTCTGGGACTCGGCTCGTTTTGGAGTCGCCTCTAGGACTTGGGTCGTCTTGGAGTTGCCGCAGGTACTTGAGGGGCGCAGTCTGCCCCGATGTCTTGAAAGGTTCTAGGGCTCGGGTTAGCCTACCCATGGCCCATTACTCCGACACAAATCTCTAGTCTTTGAAGGGTATCAAAAAAGATGATTTGTATATGCTAGATTTCTCAGCAGGACCACAGCTAGCCACATCTTCTAGCAAAAGCTTCAGAGTGCTGGCTTTGGCATCGGAGGCTAGGACATGCGGGCATGAGGAACTTGTACACTCTCACGAAGAAGAAGCATGTCGTGGGCATTGATGGCATCAAGTTCAAGAAAGACCATCTGTGTTGTGCCTGTGAAGGTGGGATGATGACTAGGCCAAGCATCCCTAGAAAACAATCATGACAACATCTCAACCCTTCGAGCTGCTTCACATGGACTTATTCGGCCCTACTCATTACCCTACTCTTACTACAACTGCTTCTCTCTATGGTTTCGTTATTGTTGATGATTACTCGAGATATACCTGGGTGCATATAATGCTCTATAAGAATGAAGTGCAGGATGTCTTCAGACGCTTCTCTAATTGTGCCATGACGAACTACGGTGTCAAGATCAAGCACATCAGAAGTGAAAACGGGACAAAATTCAAGAACACCGGCCTCGACACTTACCTTGATACACTTGGCATCACTCATGAGTTTTCTGCTCCATACACACCGTAGCAGAATGGCACCATGGAACGCAAGAATAGAACCCTCATCGAAATGGCTCGGACGATGCTAGATGAGAACAAGACTCCAAGAAAGTTCTGGCTTGAAGCCATTGACACTGCATGCCACATCATCAACCGAGTTTATCTTCAAAAGCTTCTAAAGAACACTTCATATGAGCTGCTAACTTGTAAGAAGCCAAACATCAGTTACCTTAGAGTATTTGGTGCTAGGTGCTTGATCAAGGATCCACATCATACTTCAAAATTTGCACCGAAAGCACATGAAGGTGTTATGCTTGGATACGGAAACGACTCGCACTCCTACAGAGTCTTCAACATCTTTCACTATAAAGTGGTTGAAACTGTGGATGTGTGGTTCGATGAGACTAACGGCTCGCAAAGAGAGCACCTGCCAAATGTGCTAGATGAAGTTCCTCCTAGTGAATCTATCAAAACTCATGGGCACTGGAGAGATCATACCATCCGAACCTCAGGCTGAAGAAGAACTCATCATTGCACCAAGTCAACATGACGACAATGCTCAGCCTAAAGTCAATGTTGAAGCTAAAGACAAAGATTTGCAAGGGCAAAATCTTCGTCCAGTACGTCCCCGTGTTGCAAATGAAGTACAGATTGAGAAGATCATTGACAGCATCAATGCACCTGGTCCACTCACTCGCTCAAGAGCAACACAACTGGAAAATTTCTGTGGGCACTTTGCATTTGTCTCAATATCTGAACCTAAGAAAGTTGATGAAGCTTTCATGGAACCTGAATGGATTCAAGCCATGCAAGAAGAGCTTCATCAACCCGAGCTGAACAATGTCTGGGAACTAGTCAATCATCCTGATCCTCGCAAGCATAATATCATTTGCACCAAATGGATCTATTGCAACAAACAAGATGAACATGGTCAAGTTGTCAGAAACAAGGCTCGTGTGGTTGCTCAAGGTTACACTCAAATAGAAGGGATTGACTTCCATGAAACATTTGCTCCGGTGGCAAGACTTGAAGCCATTCACATACTGCTCTCATATGCCAACCATCACAATATCCTTCTGTACCAAATGGATGTGAAGAGTGCCTTTCTCAATGTCACGCCCAAGATGCGACCCTATCCTAAAGGAACTCGAAGGTCCCACCAAGGATAGAAGCGCATCTTGAAGACGCTTTTGCAAGGTGGATATCATTACATCAAACCATTACATAATAGTTGGGAATATATACATAAGGCACAACCGCCCCAAGATTACATCAACATCATATAAGAGATCAACATCCGACTATGCCTGGTACACAAAAAGAAACTCAAACAATATCCACCCTGCTAGCCCAGGCTACCGACCTGGAACCTATCCCCTGATCGAAGAAGAAGCGGAAGAAGAACTCCACAACAAGCAAACATCGCTCTCACGTCATGATCATCACATAACCTGCACCTACAACTGTTGTTGTAGTAATCTGTGAGCCACGAGGACTCAGCAATCCCATTACCATGGGTATCAAGACTAGCAAAGCTTAATGGGTAAGGAAGGGGTAAAGTGGTGAGGTTGCAGCAGCAACTAAGCATGACATGGTGGCTAACATACGCAAATAAGATCGAGAAGAGAAGCAACAGAACGGTCGTGAAGCTAGCAATGATAAAGAGGTGATCCTGAACTCCTACTTACGTCAAACATAACCCAAAACCGTGTTCACTTCCCGGACTCCGCCGAAAAGAGACCATCACGGCTACACACACGGTTGATGCATTTTAGTTCGGATCTGGTGTCAAGTTATCTACAACCGGACATTAACAAATTCCCATCTGCCACATAACTGCGGGCACAGCTCTCGAAAGTTTATACCCTGCAGGGGTGTCCCAACTTAACCCATCACAAGCTCTCATGGTCAATGAAGTATATCCCTTCTCCTGGGAAGATCCGATCTGTCTCGGAGTCCTCGTTTACAAGACATTTCGACAATGGTAAAACAAGACCAGCAAAGCCGCCCGATGTGCCGACAATCCCGATAGGAGCTGCACATATCTCGTTCTCAGGACAACACTGGATAAGTCAAGCTACGAGTAAAACCAGCCCTCAAGTTGCCCCGAGGTGGCCCCGCAGGTTGCTCGGTTCGTACCAGCACTTAGAGAAGCACTGGCCTGGGGGGGCTAAAATAAAGATGACCCTCGGGTTGGCCTACCTAAGGGAAAGGTATAGGTGGTGGTGAGGCAAATGGTAAAACCAAGGTTGGGCCTTGCTGGAGAAGTTTTATTCAAAGCAAACTGTCAAGGGGGTCCCATAAATCACCCAACCACGTAAGGAATGCAAAATCAAGGAACATAACACCGGTACGATGAAAACTAGGGCGGCAAGAGTGGAACAAAACACCAGGCATAAGGCCGAGTCTTCCACCCTTTACCAAGTATATAGATGCATTAATTAAATAAGAGATATGGTGATATCCCAACATAATCCTGTCCACCATGGAGCAATCTTCAACTTCACCTGCAACTAACAACGCTATAAGAGGGCTGGGCAAAGCGATAACATAGCCAAACAACGGTTTGCTCGGAAAAGTGAAAAGGTTAGGGGCTGACATGGCAATTTGGGAGGCTTGAAAAACAAGTGATAGGTAGCGCAGCATAGCGATAGAACGAAGCAACTAGCATAACAATGATAGTAGTGAGATCCAAGGTGACGGTCATCTTGCCTAAAATCCCGCAAGGAAGAAGAATGAGTCCATGAAGAAGATGAAGCCACGAAGACGAACCAAGCGTAGACGAACGAATCCTCACGATCGCTACGAAACCGGAACTAACGAGAAGAAGCACAACCGGAAAGAAGCAAACAACACGGTAAACACACAACACATAGGCAAAACATGATGCTCAACCAAGTATGATGCATGACAACACTAGATGAGGCTACTCATGGCAAGAGATGATGCATACAAGAACAACACATCAAAGCAAGGTTAAATGAGGCCAGAAAGAACATATAACAATTCCGGTAAGTCCTCATATGCATATTTAGAAATTGGTCCAGAACTGAATAAACCTTATGTTCAAGTTTTCAAACAGCAAGTTAAGATGCACAAGATGATCTACATGAGATTCTAGTCAAGTTACATATAAAGTTCATTAGATTCAGAGCTACGGCCTAGAAGATATGAGCAAAACAAGTTAAACATGGCATTGATGCAAAATGCATACAAACATCAAGCACACACCTCAAATCATGGATGCAACAAGGTAACATGAAACTACATACAAAACTAAGCAAGTTTCATATAGAGCACACTCAAAACGGAGCAACGGTTCAACACATACACATGAAACAAGTTTAAAGGACAAGCTGTCCAAAACAGCAACTAGGCATCTAGCAAGCATCAAAACAATAAGCTACAGTACCCCAACATGGAAACAAAAGGCATGGGCATGAACTACAGGTAAAGCATGACAAAACTTAAACACTGAGCTATCTCCAGAAAACATTATAACATGCTCAAATGGACATGGCAAGATTGCAAATAATAACAGCTTACAGACTTAGCAGAATAACATCAGGTTTCAATGTTTAGAGCTATAAAACAACATGTTACAGGAACGTAACAAGGAAAACAAAGGCATGGCATACTAGTACTAAATACAAAGAACAAAACTCCCGTACTGAACTCATCCGAAAGATCAACAGAAAAGATGATAGCATCCATGCAAACATGGCAAATGCTATGTCAGATTCAGACATGGCAGGAACAACAATAAGTAGGCATGTTGGTGAGCTTGTACCACTCACCACAGAGCAATAAATGGCATGAAAAGGTGACACCAGTAAGAATACATGTTTTTGAAGCAAAGAATGGTAAAAGCAAGTTCATAGGGTGCATGGATCGCTAGCAGAGCTCATGGCAAAACTGAACTTAATGATAACAGGCTAACAGCAACATTATTTAGCAATTTGATAGCAATATTACAACAAGCTACAGCAGGCAATAAATGCAACCCAGGGAATGGATGGATAGAGCATGCCATGTATAACAAAACATCCTTAGTGAACATCTCCAGATTATGCATAGAATGACTTTTAGCAGCAGGTTTACATAGCATCATGATATAGCAGTTTCAGCCTAGCAAAACAGCAACAGCAAGTACCCTACTTCACGAGCTCGAATCACTCACTACAAGACTCACAAAAATACATGGATTGCACCACAGTAAACATGGAATGATGTAGTTCAAAACACATGTAGACAGTAAACATGGATGCACACACAAAATGCAATGAAAAAGACAAAACAGCAAGTTCTGATAACATACAGCAGTTAACTTCATATAGCACTCTTGCAACGATGATTCGGGCATCAAGATGGACTCAAACAAACATGGCACAATGTAATTAAATGAATAGCATCCCATGATGAACACTTTGATATATTATGCGCATGAGACGGAGCTACGGATGATGAGATATGATGCGATGAACAGGGCTCCAGAATGTGGAAAATAAAGGTCTTAGAAATAATGTCAACCTCCGAGATCTAGGGTTCTTGGCACGCCGATCGAGGTAGGGTCGGAGTTCGCCGGACCCTTGCCGGAAAAGGGCCGGAGAGGAGGAAGTCGAGGACGGGGCGAACAACGGCGACCAGATCTGGCACTGGGTTGCCGGAGAGGGCCGGGGCGGGGTGAATCTGGGCGCCCCCGACCCGATCCGGCCGGACCCGGCGGCAGGGGCGGCGCGGGCGGCGGGGT